>NC_081408.1:451440498-451740498 GCF_030272615.1 Cryptomeria japonica | reverse complement strand
TCTCATCCCTAAGATTAATATATTTTTCTGGATCTCGATGCAAAATAAAATCCTAACAATTGATAATCTATGCAAAACAAGTTTCTATCTTACCAATAGATTCTTGTTATGTGAGAAAGAGGCTGAAAATATATGACATCTATTCTTGCACTGTGATTTTGCCTTCGAGGTGTGGGGATATTTCTGTCATATATAGAATGTAGATTGGTTGATTCCCTCTTTTCTCTGTAATGCCTTCACTCAATGGAAAGGATCAAATTCCAATAATCCCCTTAAGACAATTTGGTCCCTATCTTTTCCACATCTGGTTTGGGGTCTCTAGAAATAACGTAACAATAGAATTTTTTAGGAATATTGCTTCTCCTTATGCAGTTGTTTTCAACAAGATTCAAAGAGCTATTTCTAAGAATTTACTCTATGCTAGAGCCAATCAAAATATTAAGGGTATGTTCTTTCTCTTCTAGATTGTGATATTGCATCTAGATGGAACATCAAGATGGATTATCCTAAGGATTCAAGAATGGCTAAATCTCCTAGAGATTATTCCCATTGGAAACTTCCCTCGTCTAGATGGGTCAAAGTTAATTTTTATGGAGTGGCTAAAGGAAATCCAAGGCCAGCTAGGTGTGGGGGAGTGATAAGGGATGAAAATGGTAGGTTGTTGGTAGCGGTTGCACTCTCCTTGGGATGTCAGACAAACCACCTTGTTGAGGTTGTAGTCGCCTATCATAGGGTATTGTTGGGCAAAAAAATTAATGTTGTCAGTATGGCTAGAAGGGGACTCTAATAAAATTATTCAATGTCTATTGGGTAAGCATAAACCCTCATGGAATATAAAATGTTGGATTGAGAAAGCAAGAGATTTATTAAAAAAATTCCCAAACCATAATGTTTCTCATGCATATCGGGAAGCCAATGGGTTGGCCGATCACTTTTCTAACCTTGGAGTTAGTAGCAATGATGAAAAAGTATTGGGGCTAGGAGATAATCTATCGGCCAAAATAAAGGCCTTAATGTTATATGATTTGGCCTAGGGGAGACAAGTTTTAAATGATCACACAATGCCCTATTTTGATGGCTCGCACTCTAATTATTAATTGTGTCATTTTGGCATTACTTCTGCTTGGGTCACACACAATCTATTTTCTTTGTAGCTTGCTCTAGAACTATATGAGCTCAATATAGCCATTACTAATTCCATGAGTGGAGAAAGGAAGAGGGTGGAGCCCTTGAATTGTGAAGAGATCAATAAAAATAATTTGGCACATTCTAAATTAAGGAGGGATCTCTCTCTTCATTGAAAGATTACATGGCACCCATGCAAATGTGACTAAGAAATTATCTAAGGGTTAGAAGGATGGAAAAATTAAAATTGAAGGCAAAATTGTGGAAATTGATGAGAAAACTCATTGCTGAAGGCACGAGACTATCAATGGAAGGGGCAATTTTTACAGGGACAAGAAAATGGTTGATGATGCAGTCAAGAAATTCCCCAAAAATGAGAAGGAGAGGGCAAAGCTCACAAAAATTGGCAAAATCAACTATGATTCGGGTAACATTAAATCTATATGGCACTATGTTCTTGTGGTTTTGATGAAGTATGTAACCCTAGATGGAAGATTTACTAGGGCCTATGGGCATCATTTTGTTTTGCTCAATCATTTTAGGCATAAAGAGAAAATTTTGTACCCCTTCTTTTTTATGGCTTCAATTAATGCTAGTATAAAGGACCATAGAAAAAAATATTCCCCTATTTTACATGGTGGTTTACTTTTCCTCATTCATGAAAACATCAAAACCCTACCCTCTCCCTCGTCTAGGGTTCATGAGGCTTCAACTAATTCTGAGGAAGGGGACCATATTAGTCTTTCCTCAGAGGAAGAATAATGAAACACGGATTTGGAAGGCTTGGACTCTATTTCTGGGTCTTCTTCGAAGAGTGGACACCAAGCTAAATGTGGAAAACCATACCCTATGTCCACTTCACATTATGACTCTCTTCCTTCTCACCAATCACTCCCGAATAAATCTATCCAGATTCTAAACCAAAGTGGTAGGTCTCCCTTCCCAAAGGAGCTCAATGCTAATTCTCCTCTTTTCAACATGGAAAGGGAGAATCCTGATGATATTTTGTCTATAGCTCATGATACGACTGTTGACAACTTCAGGATGTTTAAATGGGCCTTTCATGAAATTAAAGATATCAATGTGAAAATGAGGGCTATTAGCAGTAAACAAGATTCTCAAACTAATGAACAGTGGATGATGGATCAGAGAAAGGTAATTGTGGATTCAATGCAAAAGACTGTGGGAACGGTTAGTAATATGAAGAAAGATTATGACTGCAGGATTTCTTAGCTAGAGGAAAAAATCAAGAAATATTTTGAAGGTAGACTGAGTAAGATGCAGAACAAATTCCAAAAAATTAATGAAAACCAAATATCTCTAGTTACCTTCAATCACAGAGTGGTTAAGAGCTCGACTAAGAGTATAAATACCATGGTTGGAAAGCTTGAAGCCACCCACTAGGAAGGAACTGCAATGGTTGTGGAGGGGCTGGATGAAAAGATAGAAGATACGTTGGGACAGTGCAAGAGAACCAGGGCTAACTTGAAGAGTAAAACTGCTAATCAAGGCATTCAGGAGCTGAAGAAAACTGTATTAAATATGACTTAGCCAGAAATAGAGTCCACTAAGGTCCTTAAGAACTTGTACTAGTTTATGTCCTTTTGTTGTCTATTTCCTAGCTTTTGGTTTTGTGCTAATTTTTTGTTGTCTTTGGGCTACAATGAAATTTTATCTTTATGTAGCTTTTTGATGTGGTTCATTGTTAAATAGTTTCGGGTCCCTTCAAAACCTGTTTGTTTCTTGATAAAAAACAAGACTAATTTTAAGTAATTTGAGGGAAAAGGAATATTTTTTTTTGCAAACTTCTATCATCAATCCATTGAGTCAGGAACACATTATCGATACATTGCTAGGCCATTGGAATTTACCTTATAAGAGGAAAAAAAAAAAAGTGAAAGAATTAAATAAATAATAATATAAATTCAAAGGACGAAGAAACCATGGAAATATAGGAAAACAACAAATACTTACGAGACCACCTATTGATTCTAATTTTTTATTAAATTTTTAATATTTTTAAAAAAATTTAAAATATATATAGTGTTTTAAAAAAAAATTATTTTCAATTTTTCTTTTTTTAACAATAAATTATGTATCTTTAAATATTACATCTTTTAATAATATTTAGTGCATTGATATGGCAATATTTGGTGGGATGGGGGCATTCAACAAACTTGTAAGGTGCAAATTTATCAAGGTCAATATAGAAAAGCTATTTCTTGTTTATTATTTTTGTAATTTAAATGCTTCTTGAAAAAAAATATTGTGAATGATGATTTATAATTTTTGAAAAATCATTTTAATTGCAAATCTGGAAGAAAATAACAACTTGAAAGTTGATAGAAATTTGGCACCATTTGATTGCATCTACATTGTAACATAGGTTTGTTTGATAGAAATCTTGAAAAGAGTATGATCCTGATTAATATATCAATCCTAGTCTTTTCTCTATCTATATTTGTTGAAAATTTGATTATTTGGTTGAGGGATTGGAAATCACTTATTAATATCTTAGATAGTCTTTCGTTTGCAAGTTTCATATATAGATTAACAAAAAATTTAAATAGAGATTGTTTTGTTAGTGACTACAATCTATAAACTACAAAATTTATTTCATCCTAAGTAACATGGTATTGAAAAATCTCTACTTGTTTGTGCTAAAAAATTGTCATTAATTACATGTACATTATAGATTGAAGTTAACATCAATCTTGTTGGTTTCTATCTCTTTATATCTTTATCTCTTTCTCTCTATCTCTTCTAACTTTATATCCCGCTCTACCTCTTCCTCTCTATCCATCTAGCTCTTTATCTCTCTCTCTCTATCTATTTCTCTCTCTTCCTCTCACCCTATATCTTCATCCTTTATATACTTTAAACTAACTACACTATTGACATGAATTTGATGCATTGCATTTCTTGTTGTAAATAAGTAAATGATAAAGAAAAAACACATAATATGTTGATTCTACTCATTTGTTTTCTTTGGTAAGATATTATTACTATTATAATAAACCCACTTGTTAAATTATCTTTTTCTAATTCACTATATTAGTAACATAAATATAATACTTTATATAGACCAATACTCTCTTATACAATGGATCAAGAAAAAGGTAGGTGGATTTCAATGTCTATTCATACCATAATTATAATAAGTATATGCAAAAATAGTATCTTTTTTTTTGGTAAGTGATATCTTAATGGGGATAGCTCCCTATATTAATATCAAACAACATTACATATTGTTGTACAAATATTTATCTATCTCACTACTCATTACATTAGACCTCTGTTATTAAAAGATCACCCTATGCTAAAGACCATACCCCTCCAAAAACATAAGATAAAACATTTCGACAACCCCCTTAAATATATTGCAGGATGGTGGCCCCTTAAAGATGATTCATGGTCAAAGAAGTGGTACGCTTTACCTTTGATCTAGACACTGGAATCGTCCCTTCAAAATCGCCCCTAATCCCCTTTGTATTCCTTAATCTGACATCACTTACACCTGTCAAAGCCAACAAAATCCACATAGGTACTCTTCCTCCCTGTCTGACGTAATCACCTATCCATCTCCTACGCTTCCTCACTCAACTCTACCCAAACACCAATATCTCCAATTTTCTAGAAGATCCTTCCTCTCCACAAGATATCACAAATCTGATGCCTTAGCATATCCTCTGAGGAGTAAATCTAGGAATGGTGGATTCTATCCAATCCCATACCTTGGAAGCGGAGAGATATATCCACCCTCCATGACATCTATCTCATGGGTGAGATCAATCGAACTATCACCTCCAATGAGGACTGCCTCCAATTTGCTATCAACACCCCAATTTTCTATCATGTCGGCAACTTTATTCCCTTCCCTAAATGTATGTGACAATATATAATCTAACATTCTATCCAACCATCCTCTGATTGCTTAAACCCATTGATCCAATTTCTAGTTATTCACTCTACCTTGATTAATAGCATTGATGCAAATCAACGAGTCCCCTTCTATTTCCACCCTAAGAAGCCCCTTCAACACGCAAAGTTGCACACCTCTCCTCATTGCCTCCACTTATGCATGATTGTTGGTTGAGGAACCCAGATGTCCATACATCACCCATAAATAGTGGCCCCTATCATCTCTAATCAAACATCCATATCAAGATTCTCCCAGGTTTCCTCTCACAGGCCGATCAAAATAGAGTTTCACCCAGCCATCCTTTGGTGGTCTCCATCTCACCGACCTCCTATTTCTCTTTCCCCCTAGGGTAAACCTGACTGGAGCTTCCAATAACTCCCATTTTTTCTAAATCTGATCATCGCACCTAGAAATATAGTGAACTGTATTGCTCTTCACTTTGCTTACCACCACTTCACAGATACTCCTCTTCACATCCTCTATAACTATTTGAATTGGCCTTGCTTGATCCCTAAATACTCAGAAATTCCTTTCCTTCCCTATCTTCCATGCAATCATTGAGGGGCCCACAATCCAAATGTCCCCCCAAAGTGAATGTTTCCCCCAAATAGGCCATCCACTCAAAAAGTCAAACATCAATCTAGGCTTGATAGTTTGCAATCCAACTGACTCAAGGAACCAATCCCAACATTCACTAGCAAATTCACATTCAAACAAGAGATTACTAGTACTCTCTTCCTCCTTAGCACATAACAAACAAATACTAGGACCAACAATCCCAATCTATTTAAGTCTATCTCCTGAAAGGATCCTATCATGCAGAGCAATCCACAAAAATGCACCCGTTCTAGCTGCTATTTCATTGCTCCAGCATAAACTGGCAGGCCAACCCCCCTTAGATCTTTTTTTTTTAAATTTCATAGCCAAGTTTGACACTATACTTCCCTGAAGATGCAACACACCAAATGACCTCATCCTCTATGGCTCCCACTACAACCTTTCTTCCTCTTAGTTCTAAGAAAATTCTATCTCGTTCATCTTCTCTCAAGATGCCCCCATCGTCAAGCCTCCAAACCACCGAATCCCCTATTTAAGCATTATTTTGGAATTAGTCTGCCACTACTCTGCTTGCATTATCCTCCAAAGCCATGACCTTCTCCTTGTCGACTAACAAGTCTTCCAACGCCACCCCCCCACTCCATGAATCTTGCCAAAATCCAGCTCTCCTACCATTACCAACTTTCCATGTAAGATGATCGATGTTAACTCATCTGCTTTCCCACAATAAAATCCAAATTGAAGACCCTTTTATAGAGTTGACATTCATTAAGATTCTTTCTAGATCATCCACATCCAAATATTTATGTCTCATTAGTCTACACTATAACTTCTCTGGTTGTTTAAACATCTTCGAGGATAGCTTGTCTCCTAATGCCATATTATGATATAACATGTTGCGCACACCTGCTTCTCCCTCAAATTTATCCAAACATATGGTGTCCCAATTGATCAATGGGATCTGCTTCACTTCCTTAGATCCTGCTCACATAAATCTTCTAAAAATACTTTCTACTTTATGCACTGATTCCTTGTTGATACTAAAACATGTCATTAAGTATATTGGAATAGCCGATAACACATCTTTGAGCATGACAATTTGACTTGCTTGTAATAGCCAACTATTTTTCCAATTGGCAGCCTTATCCCTGCATTTCTCTATCAATTCCATCTAGTGTTTATTTATGTTGCTCCCATCAAAGAGAGGAATCCCCAAGTATTTCACGGGGAAATCCCTGACTTTGAAACCCAGTGTATCCATTATTTCCTTTGAATCTCCTTACTAGAGTTAAACAAAAATATCTTCGATTTATCTTTATTCATGTACTGACATGAGGCTGCCAAATATAAATCCAAGGCATCTTTGATTGTTTGAGCTTCCCGCACCGTGGCCTCTCCAAACATCATAGTGTCATCTGCAAATTTTGAGTGGGTGATCAGTTCCAACCCTTCGTGAATGACCACCCCTCTCCAAATCTACCTCCTCCTATTAGCCTTCATCAACCAACTAAGAGCCTTCGCCATCAACAAAAATAAAAATGGGGAAATGGGGTCTCCTTGATGAAGACCATTATGAGATTCAAAGAAATCATATAAGTGTCCATTAACCAAGATAGAAAATCTAGGACCCTTTATACAAGTACGAATAATACATATCCATTCAATAGAAAAACCAAACCTCCTAAGAACCCTAAACAAAAATTCCCAGGAAACTCTATCATATGCCTTACTAACATCCAATTTGATTGTCATACCTCTATATTTGCTAGCCTTATTAGAGTGATAGACCTTTGATGCCAAAATAATATTGTTGGCAATGTCTCTTCCTGGAATAAAACCATTTTTTCTTCAGCCACAATAGTTGGAAGAATATTCTTAAGCCTATTGGCCAATTCTTTTGACAAAACCTTATATATAGTGTTACACAAGGAAATAGGTCAGTAATAAGACATAAACTCACAATCACCCTTCTTGGGGATCAACACAACCACAATATTTTTCATGTTCTTAACATATTTCTTGTGACCCTGAATATCTTCCACCAATTTAAAAATATATTCCCCCATGAAATCCCAACATCTTTGATAAAAGCCAGCCGAGAATCCATCAGGACCTGGAGATTTATTAGGATGAAGCTGGAAAACTGCCTCCTTAATCTCTTCCCAAGAGAACTTTGCATTCAACATCTCATTGTCCAAATTCGAGACTAATTCTGAAATTTATTCAAGCACTCTATTTTTCTCCAAATTATTCTTCGAAATAGAATTGCACAAGACCAATTCAAAGAACTTGATCACCTCTGCTCCAATTTTGTCTTCCTCCATGCACCATCCCCCCTGTCATTTCTAATCCTGTCAATTATGTTCATGTTCTTGTGGGCTTTAACTGAGGCATGAAAATAACTTGTGTTCAAGTCACCTTCCCCAAGCCATGACTCACAAGATTTGTCCTTCCAATAAATTTCTTCTCTTGCAAGTAATTCAAAAAGTTCAGACAAGGGAATTTTTCGCTTTGAATTCCTGATCCCCCATACCAAATGCTATGATTCTTTCATTCAGTCTATCCAATTCTCCCTCAACACAAATCTTTTCCACAAATATATTTTTGAAATTGGATGCATTTCCTTTTTCAATTTCATCTTTATAAAGCTCATTCTACAAAGAAAACAAAAACTGAGGGTACCATTGTATCTGTTTCTCTCCTTCCACCATCTCTCCAAATTGGGCATAAGCGTATCATCTTGTTGTACCATCAAAAAATTACAACCATGGCAATTTTTGACTGCATTTGGATCTTTGCATTAGCAGGTAAATCCCTAATCCTGATTGGAGACCTGAGACATGCTCATGCCACCTGAAACATGCATTTTCTTGCACCCCGCACTACCCGCTCTCACTTCTAGTCCTAAATTAGGGCAGGACAGGGGCGTGGCACCCTTGTCACCCCTAAGACAGGGGTGTGGCACCCCTATCCTCTCAAGACAGGGGCATGGAGCCCCTATCCCCCCTAGGATAGGGGCATGGCACCCCTGTCCTTCTAGGATAGGGGCATGGCACCCTTGTCCTTTCTCTATTTTGGGCCTCCTTTGCTTAAACCCTGCATTGGGCTTGTCAATTGTGAAGAAGGAAAAGTTTCCCTATGTCGGCCTAAGACTAAAAATCAGTTAAATAACCCCTAATTGGCAAGTATATAAGACACATTTTCCCCTCCTATTTGCATAAGTTCGATGAGGGAAAGTAAGGTGAACAAGCGAGAAGTCTCCATTAGCAACATCAAACATTCAAGCGTTCAAGCATTTAAGTATTCCTTCAAGCATTGAGCATTTCAAGTCTCCTTTCAAGGCTAGGTGTTGCATTCAAGTCAAGGATTCAACCATTGAAGAGGAGATCTATTTTGACATCCTATTCTACATATCCTTTCAAACAAGTTCATCAAACATTTCAATTGCATCCTCTCTTGAGGTGAATTCTACTTTAGTCATTTTCTTCCATTTACTTGCAAGTATTTTTCATCACTTGGTTAATTCCAAAATGGGGTTTAACCTAAAGGCAAACCCCCAATCCCAACAACATTTCCTCTCTTTTATGTGTGTAGGTTGCAAGTGCACAACTGTATTTGCAGATTTAGACTTCATTTTCAAAGGCGAAAAAACCCTTTTCGGTGCACGGATTTTTTAGAGGACCAAGTACATTTTCAACCTGGTCCTGACAACTTTCACTCAAATTTGTAGGGCAGCTTCATCTCGACATCCTACTACTAATTCTAGGTGCACAACTTCATCCCGCATTTCCATCTCAAGTTACAATCATTTCTTTGTCATTTCTACACTTAGTCTCGATTCATTTAATTCAACTCGTCCATTTTGAAAGAGGGGTTAATTTACTTTCTTAATTCATTCCAAATCCCCTACAATTCACTTAATATTCAATCTCTCTCTATTAGGATTAGATCTAGTGAATTCACCCCCCGTCTTTCAAATGTAATGTGCATGAGAAGTTGAAGGGAATCCTTTGTGAAACTTCCATCCATCTTTTTGAGGGGAGTAAAGCTTTCCTCTTGATCCCCCTATCAACTTTTCACCACATTAAATTTTAGTGAACCCAACATCTTACATGCTTTACATTGAAAATTATTGCATATTTTCATTTACAAGTTTAATTTTTCTTGCAAACTTAGTGGTTAATTCATTCCTAACCCTAGTTAAAATTAAAAATTGAACTTGCCTTTTGCAAAAAATTGCTTTCTATTGTCTTAGATCTGAAAATTACATTGCTTGTCAAATTCAATTTCTTCATTGTCTTCTTCAATTTGTAAATAAAATTTACAAAATTAAGTGGTTAATTGTCAAAACCCTAATTTTCAAAAATCATCTTGAACTTGTGCAAAAAATGGATTTTCATTCAATTTTTAGCTTTGTGACTAATTTCAGACTTGTCTTCTTGCCTAAAATTCAAATTTTCAATGTCCCTCCTTTTTCCAAAATTCAAAATTTCAAAATTCAATGGTTAGGTACTAAAACCCTAATTTCAAAATTTAATTAGATTTTGTGCAAATTTCAATCATTTTCCCACAATTTCAGTTTTCTAAATATTATCTAAGGTGGCCTTATCCATTAGGTTTTACCTTTTTCAAATTTACAATTTAATTTCTCATCTTTTTCAAAACCCTAATAGGGTCCTATTTTGACATTCAAACCTTAATTTTGCCTATCTAGATATCGTGAAATCAATTAATTTTGGGGGGTTAGCTCTAAAATCATCATAACTTCCTCCCTAAATTTTTCTGAAAAGGTTGGGCGGCCCAGGTACACTTTCAACCTAGTCCTCGGTTTTTTTCTTGAAATTTTGGGAGACTGTTATGAATATATTTAACATCTTAAATCCGGAAAATTGGCTGATTTTATTGAATTTTCATCCCTCTAAACTCGAAAACACTTCCCAATTTCAACATTTCATATTTTAAGAGAACAATTAAAATTAAGTGGTTAATTATAATCTAACCTAATTTTATGCTCTTAATTTTATGAATTTTAAATTTGAAATTAAGTGGTATCCCATTGGCCCTAATTTAAAATTTCACTCTCCTTTCATTAATTATAAATCTTTCTTGGAGATTTGTCATTTCCTCTTTCCACAAAGTTCAAATTGTCTAATCATTATTTTCTTGAATTTTGCATTATTCAATTTTATAAACTTTGTTCCCACCATTCAAAATTCAAATTTCATATTTTCCTCTAGTGCATGAGTTTTACCACTATTAGCCCTACCTATACTATCCCCGTTAGATGAAGCATTCGAATAAAGGCTTCCCAAGGTTTAATTCTTGGAGAGATGGAGCCTAATTTGGGTGACTTATTCAATGAGGATAATGCTAATTCTTCCATCATAATAAAATCCCTATCTACCCAATTGATGATTCCCATGATGAAGAAGAAGCTTTGACTAGAGTTTCCATAGATCAACTTTCAAAATTGGACAATCAATTTCACAACTTCCAACAATATATGTCCCAAGAATATCCTAATAGTGAAGCTCTTCCATTAATTGAGTGTCTAAAACACATGATTCAAAGTGATAATAATGGAATTTATATATTGTGTGGCATTGCTCATATTGTTGATTCTAATGCCATTCCTATAAAGAGCTGTGCTAAGAACTTAGGTTATTCCCAACCTGTTACAAAAATCAATCCTTTTATTCCTTTGACCACTTCAATGACTAGCATTCCTACTTTCACTTCAAACATAATGGCCACATCAACTCAAAATATCATACCTACAACCATTAGTCATGGGGGAAATCCCTCTTCTTCAATTAATCCTTCATCTTTATCTATGCCTTCAATGAGTATTCCAATTGTTTCTCAGCCAATCAATGTGACACAAGGGGGAAATTCGTTCAATAATTTTACTCCTCCTTTAAGTGTCTGATTTCCTACTCAATCATCACCCATGCCTACTTACCATAGTGTCACACTATCTTATTCTCAATCCTTTCCTTCCTTCAATAACATCACACCACCTTCTCAATCAAACATGTCTAACATAAATTCCTCAACCGAAGCAACCATTAATAACCTTGCCCAAACTGTGTCTTCATTGCAACAACAAATTGCTTCTATGAGTGAGTCCAAGTTTAGTGTGCCCACATTTGATGTCGTGAGCCCACTTTCTCTTGATATTGTTAAAGTTGTCCTGCCTAAACATGTTGAAGTCCCTCAATTGGAACTCTATAATGGAAAAGATGATCCTCTAACACATGTCAAAACATTCCAAACCTTGTGTACTGACTTTTCTTACGATCAAATATTACTTGCAAAATTGTTTACTAGAACATTAAGAGATAAGGCTTTGCAATGGTATTGCTCTTTGCCTTCTTATTCTCTCACTTCTTTTGAACAATTGGCAAATGCTTTTATTCAACAATTTAAAAACAGCATAGGCTCTAAAATCACTTTGACTGATTTAATGCATTTTAAACAAGGTGTTAAAGAAAAAGTGACTGATTTCATTGGTAGATACAAGCATTTGTATGCTCAAATTTCTTTTCCAATACCTGATAATGATATTCAAAGAATTCTCATTTCTAATTTGCAAAAAGATATTAGGGAAAAAAATCTTTTGTCTAAGTTTACTTCCTTTCCACAGTTGTGTGCAACACTCCATAATTATCAACTGCCTGTGAGTCAAATGGAACAATCTACTCCTATGGCTTCGAGTGATAAGAGTGAGAGTACTCAACAACCATTTGCAAAGTTCAAACCAAACAAAGGCTTCATCAAATTCAACAACACCATCAACAACAACAATATGAATGCTACAATAGGTGTGTCTCCTATTTTTAAAATTTCCAAAAGAGAAAGAAAATTTACTCTTTTGAATGAATCTTTATATAACATCATGTGTTAATTGTTACAAAGAAATGTTATCCAACTTCCTCCAATAAAACTAGTTGACTCTTCTAAGGAAGCCTCACCTTACTTTGATACTAATTCTTTTTGTAAATTTCATCGTCAACCTGGACATGATACTGAAAAATGTTTTGCATTAAAAAAAATTCAAGATTTGATTGATAATAATACTATATATGTGACAGGTGTGAATGATAAGGGAAACAAATCAGTAGCTCCTCCTAATCAAAATTTTAAGATTTTCATTGATCCTTTACCCTCTCATACCTCTAATGTGATTGAGATCAAACACACCTCTTTTTCTCCCAATGATTTCACTTCCACGGCTCCAAATGTGGTTAATATGGTATAGAAACATGAAACACCTAGGGACCCATGTATCACATTTGATCCTAGTGAGACCATTAGGGCACCCGATGGCCCTTTATACATAGTTGTGAAGATCCAAGGCAAACCTTGTCGTGGTGTGCTTATTGATCCCTCTTGCATGGTTAATGTCATCACTAAGGAATATCTTTATACTTTACATTTGCATAAACCAACATATGATGATACTAATGTGGTTGTTAAGTTATTTGATGGATTTCCTTGTCCTACCATTGGTTCTATCACACTTCCTCTTGAGGTTCATACTAAATCTATGGATGCCAACTTTGTTATCACTCCTTCTACTGAACAATTCCACATGAAGTTAGGCTACTGTTGGCTATCTTCCATGAAGGCTATTTCTTCTCCTATCCATAAGTATTTGAAGTTTCCCCACAATGGAGAAATCATAATTATTAATCATAGCTTATTTTGACCATCCGAAAGAAGCCCAGGTGTTCCTATTGATTACTTTTTGCCTCAACAATTTTAATCTCTTCCACCAAGAAGTGAATCTCTCTTTCAATCTTATCAAAAATGGAAGAAATATGTGATCTTATCCTTAAGCCAACCTAGAACTCCCAAACTTGTTATTCCCATCATTCTTGAAGATGAAGTTCTTCCCCTAACAGATAGAACTAATCTTCCTCCTAAGGAAGATTCCCAACCTATTCCTATGGATGAGACTACACCTTCTCCTAAGAATAAAAATAATGTTCCTCCTAAGGTTATACCTATACCTCCTCCTCATGATGGACCCAGTCTCCTTCCTACACCAAACATTCCTCCTTTGTATGGCACAGTTCCACCTCCTTCCTCTTATAGAGACAAGAGACTTGACTCTCCTCTTGTACAACCTAAAAGACCTCAACCTAAACCTCCAACTACCAAAGATGATAATATTCCTCTTTCAACAATAATTCCTCCTTCTTCTTATCCTTCTGCTAAGACTCGATGGAATCAGTGTGTGAGAGAATGCTGACAAAAACGTTGTGCTCGAGCTCATGAAGTTGATGCTCAAACTATTCAATCTCCCAAAACTCCAACAGTTGATATGATTCCATTTTCTCCTAAGCAATATTTTGAACCTAAATCTCCAAATCATAAGTTGCAAAAAACTCATGATGGTTTTACTTCTATTCATGTTAGAGCTCCTCTTTTTATAAATCTTGATGAAGAAATTAGTGAAAATGATATTCACGATGGCAATACAACTCCTAATTCTTCTGATAGTGAACATGAATATGTTGATGTTGACAAACATTTATCTGCAAAAATTTTAAAAGCCTTAATCCTAGCTCCTTGAAACGAAAAAAGTGACTTAGCACATGTGCATAGTCCTTGTTTGGATCTTGCGATAGCTCCATCTGTTGTGCTCGATGTCACTCCTATGGCGTGTTTCCCACCTTCTCAAAATAGTGATCAGCAAGATCAAGAGGTGGATGTCATGCTAGAATAGATACATTAGCACTGTAGATCCTCTCCCTCTCTCCTTTCTTGCTCTTTTGTGACCATTCATCTATGTGTATCTGTGTTCTTCTATTTGTCCCTAGTGATGTCTACTTGAGGGTGATGCAAAGCATTGAGATCTCTTTTGGTCTCTTTCATGTTGACTCAAAAGACACATGTGTTCCCTGTCTTCCAAGGTAGTTTCTTTTCTTTGTGGAATGAGGACTATTCTATGCACATATATACATGATATACATGAGTTATCATACAACATACTAACCCTAAGGAAAGTGAAGCCACCTTGTGCTTTGTGTTCATTATCCTTGGGTTTATTCCTCGATTGGGGGCTAAATCCTTGAGATAACATTCTCCCTCCCTTTCTCTCTCTTAGGTGTATCCTACCTTAAATCAATCGCTCATGGTAAGGTGTGCACAATAACTTTAATGCGGGGGCATACACTCCACTCATATTTTCCTTCTTGATACTTAAAGTTACTTAGTGAACTTGACTTTGCTTTTTTAATTTTTGGTATCCTTTCTTTTCATGACTCATAGTGAGGGAAACTTTACTACTTGTAGTCATGGTTCTCCCTCTTGATCTTCCCTTTTACTTTGTCAATCAAAGTTGTAAGATCCTTAGTCCACTAGGGGCTTGGTGCATCTTGCCTCCTTGACATGGTGAAAGTCTTTCAATCTTGTTTCCTTGTACTTTACTGGTAGTATTGGCGTACGCTTATACTCCTGCTAAAGTGGGGGCTAAATGTAACATCATAAAATTGCAATCCTTGCATTTTTCAACTGCATTTGGGTCTTTGCATTAGCAGACGAATCCCTAAGCCTAATTGGAGAACCGAGACATGCTCATACCATCCAAAACATGCATTTTATTGCACCCTGCACTACCTGATCTCACTTCCTATCCTAAATTAGGGCAGGATAGGGGTGTGGCGCCCTTGTCCCTGCCCTATTTTGGACATCCTTTTCTTAAACCCTGCATTGGGGTTGTCAATTATGAAGCGGGAAAAGTTTCCCTATGTCGGCCTAAGACAAAAAAATCAGTTAAATAACCCCTAATTGGCAAGTATATAAGATGCATTTTCCCCTCGTATTTGCATAAGTTTGATGAGTGAAAGTAAGGTGAACAAGAGAGAAGTCTCCATTATCATCATCAAGCATTAAAGAGTTCAAGCATTCAAGTATTCCTTCAAGCATTGAGCATTTCAAGTCTCCTTTCAAGGCTAGGTGTTGCATTCAAGTCAAGGATTCAACCATTGAAGAGGAGATCTCTTTTGACATCTTATTCTACATATCCTTTCAAACAAGTTCATCAAACATTTCAATTGCATCCTCTCTTGAGGTGAATTCTACTTTAGTCATTTCCTTCCATTTACTTGCAAGTATTTTTCATCACTTGGTTAATTCCAAAATGGGGTTTGACCTGAAGGCAAACCCCCAATCCCAACAACATTTCCTCTCTTTTATGTGTAGGTTGTGAGTGCACAGCTATATTTGCAGATTTAGACTTCATTTTCAGAGACAGAAAAACCCTTTTCGATGCATAGATTTTTTGGAAGGCCAAGTACATTTTCAACCCGGTTCTGACAACTTTAGCTCAAATTTGCAGGGTAGCTTCGTCTCGACATCCTACTGCTAATTCCAGGTGCACAACTTCATCCCACATTTCCATATCAAGTTACAATCATTTCTTTGTCATTCTTACACTTAGTCTTAATTCATTTAATTCAACTTGTCCATTTTAAAAGAGGGGTTAATTTACTTTGTTAATTCATTCCAAATCCCCTACAATTCACTTAGTATCCAATCGCTCTCCATTGGGATTGGATCTAGTGAATTCACCCCCCGTCTTTTAAATGTAATGTGCGTGAGAAGTTGAAGGGAATCCTTTGTGAAACTTTCATCCCTCTTTTTGTGGGGAGTAAAGATTTCCTCTTGATCCCCCCTATCACCTTTTCACCACATTACACCTGCCACCACATATTCTGAAATTTAAAATATCCTTTTGTCCTCCTTTCAAGAAGCTCCACTTTGAGAAGAATAGGGAAGTGATCTAAGGCCGAGTATGGTAGAATTGATGAGAAGAATGGTGCCTCCCTTTCCACCCACTCTTTGAAAATAAGGAAGCAGTCCACCCTTTCAGAAATGTTGGTGGAACCAATCCTTTTGTTCGTCCATGTAAATATCCCATTGTTCAGCTCTATGTCACATAATTGAGAGGCTTGAACGAACTTCCTAAACCTATTCATTTCTATGCTACTTCTCATCAACCCACCAACCTTCTCATTTAAATTAAGAATTGCATTGATGTCCCCTCCAACAATGATCTCCTTGTATTTGGCCACACTCAGAACATTCAATAGAGACTCCCAAAATACTTCCTTTTTTTGTGGATTAGAGGGCCTATACACATTGACCAATAGGAATGATGTGTTGGAAGAAATATATCTTCCAACTCTTGCAATCCAATGATCACTCTGCTCTAAGACCCCAAACTAGATTGATTTCGGATTCCATAGAATCCCAATCCCTCCTGACATACCACATGCCTCATGGAAGGCTCGATCCCACTCTCTACAATATTTAAAAAATCCTAACCCACTCTCTTGGTTAAACTTTGTTTCTTGCAACAAAATAATCTTTGAAAACTCCTTGCACAAACACTGTCTAACCAACCTTCTCTTATCAGGGGTCAAGAAACCCCTAACATTCCATGACAAGATCCTCATCTTCCTCCAAGGGATTTTTTGCCTCCCTTGGATGCCTTAAGAAAATTATAAATACTTAACAAACCCTTATGCACAACCTCGTCCTCTCGCTTTTTCTTGTTGGTCTTCCTACCCATTCTCTTCTTAGAAATACCAATCTGAACAACCACCAATTGACTAGAACACCTTCTATCAATAATATATAACAAATCCTCCTCTGACCCATTATCCTCTGATAACCAAATTTCTTTTATCTCTGAATCCTCTAATCCAAATGTTTCATCAACATGTTTATCCCCTGCCTCTTGTCTAACTTCAGGAGCCCCTTCCTTCGAACTTCATGGAAGGGTCTGCACCTCCTTCTCTTCCAACCTTCCCATTTCCATTTGGTCCTTGCTAGATCTCATACTCCCTTCTACATTCAATCTAGAGGAATCTAGAATCCCTCTACCTAAATCATTTTTAGGATTGCTTGTGGGAGGAAAATGATTATCCCTCCCTTTGTCCATAGTAACTACCTCCGTCGGGGTAACTGCTTGACCCAACTTAGGCTTATCAATCCCTACATCCTTTTTCGGAGTCCATCTTGTGTTAATCTATTTCAGAGGCCTAAAAAAATTATGCCAAGGATCCCTCCTCCTACTTCTGAATCTAGAGAGACTGGTCCTCTCAACCTCCAACTCTTGATCTAAAAGTCAACCATTCACAACTAGTCCTATCCTTCTCGAGACTTCCATAACAACCACTATATTCATTCTCGCATATACATATTGGTCTTCATCTAAAATTTCTTCATCTACTTCCATCAATGTGCCAAGACTCCTTCCTATCTTGCCTAAGCATTCTTCATTCCAATACTCGATCGACAAATCATATGGAGAGCATTTCAAAGGGTTAAAATTTGGAGACCGAGGTTGAATATACAAAGGGAAATCATCAAACATCCATACTCCTCCCAAAATCACTTTGTTTCCTTCTTCTTCTAATGTAAAAACCACCGTGAAGAAGTTCTTGCGTATAAATTTGACAATGCAATCCATTTTCCATATACCCTCAATCCATGATTTGATGGCCACCCTAGTTCTTATCTTGTGAATAATTCTGCAGATAATGGCTTGATTTTGCATCAACACTCTATCAGCCTCGACTTCATCTGATAGATTAATAGATAGAAAAGGAAATTTCGCATTGTCTTCCTCAGAGCCTTCATCTACTTTCTTGGTCAAAACCCCTTGACTTCCGCCATCGCTCTACAACTTCTCTGCTAGTTTTTGTTCTTATGCAAAAATAGTATCTTATTTCTTATTATTTAATTGCATTATCTTGTTAAATGAAGAAATTGGTTATCGCCTAACTATTTATTTTAACCAACTTAAATATTATCAAGATATTTTAATATTTACTTAAATTAAGAAGATAGTTAAAAATATTGCATGTCTTATTCTTTTAACCATAAATCTTTGTGATATCTTTACAATATAGGATTACTTAGTTAGAAATATCAAACCTAAGGTATAACTTCTAATATTAATTTGTCAACTATCTTAATGTTTTGTCTTTATTTTCAAATGTGTATATTTGTTGACCGAAAAACCTTGACCAAAGTGTAAGTTTTAATATTTTGTTATGTATAGTAAATCTTGGTGTGATGCAATGAAAACGAAGAAATTAGATACACAATAAGGATAAAACCATATATATATAATAAAATACATACATTTATATATACATACATAATATACTAATACATTTGGAGCGGTTTTCCAATGAGCGTTCATCAAAAATCAGACAGCTAATCGTCGGAATTCAGATGTATTCGTCATGAAAATCCTCGTCGCAATTTTTTCATCGGTGATTCCAACAACAGGATTCACTTCAAAATTCAGACGACACCACTTCGGAAAAGGTAATGCACCTATGAAATTTTTTTTTGACAAGGAGACATCGAAATTGCGACCTTGTTGCATCCTTTATCATCATAACCTTTGTTAATGACCCTTTATTTATCATCGTCACCTTTGCCAATGCATTTTAGTTTTGCCAGTGTACATCGAGATGTCTTACGGATAGCCTCATCTGTTATCGACAAGACAAGATTTCTCCATTGTCGCTAGGTGGCCTATTTGTTTGATGAGACGTCAAAATTATGACCTCGTTGCATCCTTTATCGCTCTAACATTTTTTGATTCATTTTAGTGTTGCTAGTGTCCATCGGGATAATTCTTACTGATAGCCTCATGGGCTATTGACAAGACATGATTTCTCCATTGCCACTAGTGTGTGTTTTGTCAATGGACCATCTTCAAGGAGATGTCATAATTTTGATGATTATGATGAAAAAGGAGGCTGCATCCTATGACATTTTTGTCGCTGCAGGTATGGCAACATCGTCGGTTGTACTGTTGTGTTCATTGAGATTCTGACCTTCCCCAACATTTAAAAAAAAAATCCCAACTGCTTTTGTCTACACCGATGACCCTTTATCGTCATAACCTTTGCCGATGCATTTTACCTTTTTCCAGTGTCCATCGGCTATCGACAAGATAATATTTCTCCATTGTTGCTAGTGTGTGTTCTGTCGATGGACTTAAACGGTGTATGCTATCCCGATCACATGCTTCTACTTGTCGGTGTTACCATCGGGTTGACTTTTTTCGATTACAAAGGATTAAGTGTAGTAGGTACTTCATTATCAAGAAGATAAACATGAAATAGCTACAAGATTGCATGAGAGTACTTATCATAAGGAATCATAATAGTGTTTAAAAACCTCATTCTCATGTGTGGAGAGGTTGTTGATGTTGATTTGAAGGTTGATCTATGTGAAAACAAACTGCTGCAATAAAAATTCAACATTTTACTTGCATTTCATGAGTGAAATTTGAAGCATATTGTGGTTTTATTTCTTTATATTGATCTGCACCCATTGGAAAGTGTTTTGTGGATGTTCTGAGAATAATTAAAATTCATTTTGAAGGTTTAATCAATCATTTTGTGCACCAAAACATTGACTGTCCTGAAGGTTGTTATTTGATAGTTTTTATTGGATTTTGGGGTTTATTATGGATGAATGACCCATTCCACTTTTTGTTTCTATTGTGGTTTGTGTAATGGGTCCAATATGTTGTAAAATAACAAATACTAACCATATGTGTGAAAGAGAAGCATGAATGTTTGAATGGTGATCACCAAATGAGCAAGTTGTGTGTTGTGTGAGTAGGGGGTGCATGGTACCATGTATTTGATCTAATGATTTTCCTTAATGAAGGTATGTTTTTATGATGGAATGTGTTAATATATGTTGAATTCAAGGTGAGACAACTTTTTTTTTGGTTTGGAAGTGTTTGTGGGGTTCATTTTGAGAAGGCCCTAGTTTTTGTTCCTAGAAAGGAGGGTTTGTGTTTTGGGGTAACAAATGAGCATGGCTCTTTGAATGGGAATGAAAATACTTTGTTTTTAAAGGTAACTCAAGATTTTTTGGGGGTTTTAATTCTTGGTTGTAAGTTTTGTGGGTACTTGCTTTGTAAAACTGATCACCTTTTGAGTGCAAGTTTGTGTGTGAAAGGTGCATGGGAATGGTGGCATAGGCGTAGCAACAGGAGTTTGGCCTTAATGAGGGAACTATTTGAGTATGGACTATGTGATTACATGCCAAATATATGGTGAATCCTGAAGGATAAGTTTTGGAAGTGACTGGAGAGGGTATTTTGAAGGAGCCCTAGTTTTTAGGACCTATAAGTGAGGGTTTGGTGTCTCAAGGGGTAGATGAGTGTGTAAACCCCTAAAAAATTTAAAATAATTTGTTTTGGAACATTTAATAAGACTTTTTAGGGTCTTTAGTTTTGGATTTGAGTTTTCAATAGGGTTCCTTTGTAAAAGTGGCCTAATTAGGCCTAAAAGTGCAGTAGCGGGCTATTGGTCCGTAATGTTGGTCTAGAGGAGTCATACCTTATTTTTATATATGTTATTTTAATCCCAAAAGGGTGTCTAAAAATGTAATTTATTTTACATGTCTTTGGTAAATTTTGGAGTAAAGGTCAAATTACTCGCTGAACATGGCTACTAGGATTAAGCCTAGATAGTGCCTGGGTAAGGGATTGTTGATGAACCAGTAAAGTAGGTGGCTGAAACCTGTTGGAAAATTATGAATAGGGAATTTTTAGACCCTATAAGTTGTAGGATTAAACCTTTTAAGTTGAGGCCTAAGTTTGAGTACCTTGGTGAAGCCTAGAGAAGGAAGAAGGTTAGTAAACCTTGTTGGTAAGAAGCCATAGTTGATTGAATCCATTGGGTTTTGATTATTTCTTGGGTGGACCAGATACCTAAAATATAATCTCAATAAGGTATCTATTCCACCCAAGAAATAATAAAAACCAAATGGATTCAATCAACTATGGATTCTTACCAACAAGGTTTACTAACCTTCTTCCTTCTCTAGGCTTCACCAAGGTACTCAAACTTAGGTCTCAACTTCAAAGATTTAATCCTACACATTATAGGGTCTCATCATTCCCTATGCAAAATTTTCCAACATGTTTCATCCACCTACTTGACTGGCTCATCAACAATCCTTTACCCGGGTACTATCTAGGCTTAATCCTAGTAGCCCTATTCAGTGAGTAATTTGACCTTTACTAAAAAATTTCCCAAAGAAATTGTAAAATAAATTACATTTTTGGATACCCTTTTTGGATTAACATAACATATATCAAACTTATGTATGAATCCTTTGTACCAACAATACGGACCAATACCCTGCTACTGCACTTTTAGGCCTAATTAGGCCACTTTTACAAAGGAACCCTATTGCAAACTCAACTCAAAAACTACATACCCTCAAAAATTATTAGGAAATGTTCCAAAAAAAATGATTTCCAAGGTTTTAGGGGTTTCCAAACTCATCTACCCCTTGAGACACCAAACCCTCACTTCTAGGTCCTAAAAACTAGAGCTCCTTCAAAATACCCTCTCCAGTCACTTCCAGAACTTCTCCTTCAGAATTCAACATATATTTGGAATTTAATAACATATTAAATACTCAAATACTTCCCTAATTAAGTCCAAACTCCTGCTGCTACACCTATGCCACCATTCCCATGCACCTTTCACACACAAACTTGCACTCAAAAGGTGATCACCCTTCATACCAACTCTATCCCTGCACTTTTACCTACATGTTAGTCTATAATACACCATTTGAGACTCATTAATTAATAAACAAAAAATACATAAAGAGGAATGAGCCCTAAAACTTCATTTTGACTCCCAAATCAACACAAACAAGCACCTACAACACTAGTTTTGGGACAGTCAACTATATATGCACCAAATGAATTGATTAAACCTTCCAAATGACTTCAAATAATTCTCAGAACATTTAACAAACACCTTTAAAATAGTGCAGATCAAAATGAAGAGATAAAACAATAATATGTTTCAGATTTCACTCATGAATGTAGGGAAAATGTTGAATTTTATTGCAGCAGTTTGGTATTAGAAAGATCAATCTTCAAAATAAACCAAGGTGAGACAAAATTTGTGTTAAGATATGTTGAATGCAAGGTGATCTAACCTTTTTTTTGGTTTGTAAGTGTTTGTGGGTTTCATTTTGAGAAGGCTAGTTTTTGTTCCTAGAAAGGAGGGTTTGTGTTTTGGGGTAACAAATGAGCATGGCTCTTTGAATGGGCATGAAAATCCTTTGTTTTGGAAGGTAAATCAAGACTTTTTTTGGGTTTGGAGTCTTGGTTTTAAGTTTTGTGGGTGCTTATACTCAAATATGTGATTTTTTTTCCAAGTGTTTTGGGAAGTTTCGAAGTTAAGTCCAAAAAATTGGGTTTGGAGACCTAATTGGGGAAATAAGCCTAGTTAGTACCTAGCTTGCGGTTTGGGTATAAACCAGTCATTTGGGAGTTTTAATTATATTGAATCATGTTTTTTGGGGGTATGATAAGACCCTAGGAAGTGGCAAACCAAGTTGGGAAGTTTCAAGTCAAGTTTTGGTCCCTTGAGAGGGCTTAGTGTTGAAGGGTAAGGTGGTAATCCTATGAGTTAAAGTTCAAAAGAAGTTGATAATTATGTGAAGACCCAACCACCTAAGAAGGACCTTGGATGAATCCAATGGGAATCAAGCTCAGACCAGGACCCAAGTAGAATCAGGATCAGGATCCAGGGATTTTAGTGAAGAATCAGTAACTTAGTTTAACACTTAGTTTCCAGCAGTTCCACCTCCTTTTATGCATTCTCTTTCTTCAAATTTGACCCAATATAAACTCAAAATAAAAAATGAATGAACAAAATGAGGCAGTGTGTCTATTCTAAAACAAAATGAACAAATGTTAAAGAATGAACAGAGAAAATATGTCTATTCTAGAACAAAATAAACTCACAAAACCAATGAGGCATGCATTCACTTGTAATGGGGAACTGTCTCGTAGAAGCATGTTCACAACCTGCAACACTGAATATGTAACCTACAAACAAGATTCTTAGCATCAATAAGATTAATGGTCTAGCACAATGAAATATTGAAAAGTGTGTTACCTTATTGAGCTTCTCTTTGTTTCAAGAATAGTTTAATATTCTCTACTTAACAGGGCCAACCATGCGAAGGTGGAAGCTCATTTGGCCCCTCCCCCCCTAATATCACTCTAAATTCCCTGTTAACATCTAACATTCTTTCATCCATTAATGAAACATAACATTCATTCATTATCACTTAACATTCATTAACACATAACATTCATTAACACGTAACATTCATCAACATTCAGTAACACATATCATTCATTAACATTCATTAACAAGTAACATTCATCAACATTCATTAACACATATCATTCATTAACATTCATTAACACATAATTAAATTTATTAACACCTAAAATCTAGTTGTTAACATATAATAAGATTACAATAAATTTTTCTTTCTTTCTTTTTGAAGCTTGGAGGTAAAAATATTGATGACAAGAATGAAAGGACCAACCTCTTGTAGAGTTGCTGTCGAGCATCTATCTGCAGCAATTGTGCCCTAATAATTGCCCTAATTTTAAGTTTTACTCATTATTGATGCATTTAATCTTATTCAGTGGACGTTTTAGGGGTATGTGGCCCGAGGAATTGAGGCTTAACATCAGAAACAACCAAGGGGAGGAGCAACCTATTCAATTATGGACTTCTGTTTGGGATTCTTGTTACACAAGATCAAATTATAACTGAATCAAGACCTAAATATTTTGATGATAGAAAGATAGTGAATCATAACTGGGGTGATTGGTATGTCCAACGACTTGTCTGTATAACTGGTGACCACAAAATGGAGAGGTTAAGGAGGTTGAGGATCCATATTTTTCCAAAGACAATGCCATTAAACAAAGTGAACAAGAGAATGCAAGGAAAACAAAGAAACCTGTAAAAAAACTTGATGACAAGAACGAAAGGACCAACCTCTTGTACAATACACAACATGAAGTGTAGGAGGTAAGAGGTAGTAACAATAATGGTGATGGCCATTGTGTCAATGGCACCGCCGTATGCTGCTACAATTTTCTTCAATTTGAATTTGGTGAGTAAAAGTAGAGTGAATTCTCTGGGGTTTATGGTTTCCATCTCCAGTGGGTTGCTTCTCATGCGCAACGAATTTGCAAGGAAGAGGTTCCACGTTCGATTCTCAACAGGGACTCATGAGAAAGAGAAAGAGCAGATTGTGAATGAGAAAATGTGGCTTGTCATTGCCATGGGCAAATTCTTCATCAACATCTATTTGCAGCAATTGTGCCCGCTGCCTCTGAATTTTCACATCCCAAGCCCGCGTATAATGGTGGCACGTAATTACTTCTTCTTTTTTAAATACCACATGTTTGTCGAAATTTCGGCATGAAATATGAAATCTACACTATCGGCAAAAGTCAACCCGATGTTAACACAACTAGAAGCATGTGATCAGGATATAATACACCGATGAAGTCCATCGGCATAACGTACACTAGCGGCAATGGAGAAATCTTGTATTGCCAATAGCCGATGATGCTATCAGTAATACTTTTCCCGATGGACACTGGCAAAAGTAAAAAGCATCAGCAAAGGTTAAGATGATATAGGGTCAAATCTTATGCTAAGGAGACATAACATATCAGGAGGAGCTACGTCGAGGGAAAAGACATTGGTGAAATCATGCCCATCGCCTGAACACATTTTAAGCTATCTCGATGGTTGATGAGACTAGCAAGATAACTCGCACCGATCAACAAGAAGAGAGGTCGTCAGCTTATGTTATCCCGACGAGTAAGAAGAAATCAAGAGGCTTAGAAAATCATCGGACCAACATATGTTGATCAACAGGTAAAATCCGTGTTCGTCGGAATGTCGAGGTGAAATTTCAAGATGTCCGAAGTCCGACGAACATGGGGTATATTTTTTTTTTTTAAAATGAATCCGACAAAGCAAAAGAAATCTCATGGCCGGTTGAAAATGTTCATCATTTTTTAGTTTGAATTCTGACGTGAAATTTTACCACGTCAAAATTTTGATGAACACGGGGCAATTTTTGAAAAAAAAAAACAAATCAATCTGACAAAGCAAAAAAAATCCCATAGATTGTCATAAATGCTCGTCAGAAAACTACTCCAGATGTACTAGTGACATCATATATTCATATATTCATATACTTTAATGTCTTACACATGTCTTATAATATGTTTTTGTTTTAATAAAGGTGCCAAAGGCATTGATATATTGATAATAAAATAGTTTTACATAAAGACCAACCCCCCAAAAAATTGAGCACAATATCAACATCAAAGGTGGCATAATATCAAAAAATAACATAATTTAAACACAAGTATTAAAATTTGTGCACCAATCCCACAAAATGCAGATACCATGATAATCTAGGATATGATGACAAAAAACAAAATTCAAATAGTCTAATTGATGCAATCAAACAACAATAACACTTAACTAGAGCTCACAAAAGTTGGAGTCGAAGAGTTGTCACCTTCATTAGCTTGGTCACTAAGACAAAGAGAATCACCAAGAGCACACTTAAAGTAACATAACTCAAAATCAAAGAACTAGCACATCCTTCAACAAAACTAATAGAACTAGGTGTTGGGATTGAGGTGTCTCAACCTTAGAGTCCAAACATGTTTATTTTATTTTTGCACCCACTTTGGAAGTCCTAAAGTTTAGGGAACTAGTGTCATAGGTTTCTATGTTGAGACTATGACAAATTTTGATTATGACTATGATGGTTTCTAGTTCAGTGGAAGAGTCATGCAGAGTTATTTTTTGGTAGTTTACATTTATGGTTTGAGTTCAGTTTTGACAAGTGGTGTAAGGTAAGGAAGGCACCTATTTGGTCATGGTAACTTCTATGTTGCAATT
Organism: Cryptomeria japonica; assembly: GCF_030272615.1. Classification (NCBI taxonomy): domain Eukaryota; kingdom Viridiplantae; phylum Streptophyta; class Pinopsida; order Cupressales; family Cupressaceae; genus Cryptomeria; species Cryptomeria japonica. The sequence continues at coordinate 451,714,065 of NC_081408.1, read as the reverse complement.
ACATTACATTTGGCAAGATGACTATCATGGAAGAGATATGTGTTGTTTCTTCGGAAGTTGCTATGTGTAACGTGTCATTGGATTAGCAAGGTGTTTATTATGACACAACTTACCTTTAGGGCATTGAAGATGGTTTTGGAAACCATGGGTGCATACCTGTTTGTGATGAGCTCTATTTATATGTTGATGCTTTAGTTGTTTTGTATGGGATAGGTTGATTATTTTTAAGGCATTGTTATGTTGTCAGAATTGTTCTTGAATTCTCTATTGTAGCTACTCCATAAGAGCATTGGCTTTGTGCATTGTATTGTAACAATTTGTGTTACCGATAATACAATTGAATCTATTTTTCGGAATGTGAGTTTTTTTCCGAAAGGGTTTTCCCACATATATCTGGTGTTGTGGTTTTATTTGTTAAATCTGATTTTATATGTGTTTATCTAATCTGCAATAGTTTTCAAGTTTGAAAGAAATTTTAACATGATCCCTCCTGTTAAATTTAGCATTTGGAAGTGTTATTCCACACGTTGACTTCCTTTCACTAAGAACATCACCATGTGCATATAAATCAACAATGGAAACAAAGTTTTCCAAAGGTAGAGCCAAGTCAAATGGAGTAATAGAGATGGACATAATGGCTCAAAAACAGGTGCAAAGTAGTAAATTTATCAAAGGCATCCTCTAAAGTTTTCTCTCTCAAAGTTGATCTCAATCGATCAAAAGACAACATAGTGTCTTCAAAAGAATCACACAACAAACCAAACCAAGTTGCAAAATGAAGATCCTCATCGGCAAGGTTGGTCACCAAATCAATTTTCTCAAGAAAGCCTCCAATGGGAGATGGATCCAAATTCAGACAATATGACTAAATTTACACCAAGGCCAAAGCAAAGATTAAAGGTTGCACATACATGTTTTCTATTATCGAGACCATTATAGCATCAAAAAGTGGGTCCATAAAATTTGAGAGAAATCTAAATACCACCATTGAAAATAGAGTACTAGGGTTGGCAAGGAGCCATTCTTGGCCAATAATAGAATGGAGAGCTATTTCAATAGGCCAACCTTGAACCACATGCACTAAGCAACATATTAAGCCTAGAGGATGTTCGTCAACTCTGATTGTTTAACACTTTTAAGCCTAAAAGTGTATTCTTAGTGTGACAATATACATTAAGCAACATATTAAGCCTAAAAAATGTCAGTCAACTCTGAGTATTTAACACTTTTAAACTAGTATAAGCTTAGTGTGTGTGATTTAAGTTGTTCCATTTCAACATGGGTACATTGAATAATAAAAACTCTTCCCAAATTTTTCAAGTTTGTAATCAATCGGATTGCTTCTCTCCTAGAAGTATTTAGGAAGTGAAATCCTCCATTTGTCTACCATATTATGCACACACTCCAATCAAAAACAAGATCAGCAAGATAGAATGCAAGACTAAGAAAATATGATACCAATATATATAAATACTAAACACTAACAAGGCATTGACTAAAGAATCATTAACCAACAAGTAGCAAGATCAAACATAGATTATACACTATACAATTCAAGTGAAGAGGTTTTATGAATAACGAAAGCACTGAAACATATGATAGTAATCCCATCACTCGTGGAAATTAATATATTGCAAACTTGTGAGAAGAAAAAATTAGTGAAAAAGCTCCAAGATTAGAAGTAGTCCACAAATAGAATTAAAAATGTGTCTTGAATCCACTATATGTTGATGCCTAAGATTTAATGTGTGAGAGAGAGAGAGAGATGTTGCATGCATGAGCAACTAAAACCATCAAAATCATTCATATGCATTAAAGATATATCCCCAAATCTACCCCAATCACCCATACAAGGAGTAAGACCAATTGACATAAATCATACACACTAAGTTTTGACATCTAGGATTATAAGTGTAAAAAACTAAAGATTGAATGACATTCTCAAGGATTAATATGTTGCTTAGTGTGTGTGGATTAAGGTTGGCCAAGTAGGACAATTGACAATGCATCTATCTGATGCCAACTCAAACTATCGCGAAGACACATGATTTAAGAGAGATCGTTCTCTAACCTAATTCAAAGCCCCTGGTCATGATAAAAATCCTCAAGTAAAAATAATTTAAATGAGATATTATCATCAATTGCTTTGTTTGTCAATGTATATACACAACCATTTGCTTCTCAAAAGCAATGCGAAATTTCATACTATTCTAGTTTATTGAGGCAAACTATTTTTTGGTCAAGAATATATTTTAAATTCCATGAATTCACTATTTTATGAATAACTGAATTGATCATTAAAATTAAATCACCTTTTATCTATAATCTCTTGAAACCAAAATTTATTGCTAGGGATAATCCAAAACTTGGAGCAATTTTTTTTGCCACATTGTTTGTTTCAACAAAGAGGAATTTAAATGTCACTTTTACAGCCATACCGTATGATCTCTAAAATGATTCCAATATGAGATATACGTGGTTTACCACACAAGGCTAAATCAAAGTTCAACTTTAACCAATCATGAGGAGATAGATGTCATTTAGCTTGCTTTCAAATCAGCTTCAAGTCTTGTTGTTGCAAAGACCCCTAAGATGGGGGAGGTTTCAAGAGTTTCCACTTCTTCAATACGACTCCATCCTAGGAGGAAAAGACAAGTTTTCTATTGATATTTTTGAAGACCCGAGTCATTGTAATTTTTGAGATAGACTTCTCAATTTTACGAATAACCACCAAAATAGAGGAAGAGTTTATTTGAAAATTCTATTGTTCCTTTCAAACCAAATGTTCCATATGAGTATAGAGGGGCTCAATTCCCAAATGTAGGGATATGTTAAAGATTTGTATAGAAAAGGCCACCATTGATACTGCCCTAAAAAATTGTAGTGTAAATGGGGGTACCAATCCGACATATACTTAAGACAATTCCAATATTGCTAAGGAAAACCAAAATTAATCTTGATAAATGATTTGAGCTTTATGTTTATGATGAAAGAAAGTAGGACAACTCTATCTAGCAATTTAACTAGAACCAAACCCTCTTTCAAAAGGCATTGGAATACAAGCTACAAAGGTGTTATGATTGACTAATTTCTTCTCAAAGAGAGTCAAGAAACTCGGGCTCTATTATTTTGTTGCTTGAAAGTGTTGGCAACAACAAGGAAGGAAAATTGAGAGAGGGGGGGGTGAATCAATTTTCACCAGATTAAACAATTTAAGCACAATCTCAAATCCGAACAACTACAACAAGAATATAGATAAACACAATAACACCAACACACATAACACCAATATTTTGACATGGAAAACCTGATTAAGAGAAAAATCATAGTGGGAACCTACCCACAATAAGATGATACTCTGCAATAGTATGTGTAAATATTACAATGGGGAATGCACATGCATTCAGGCACATTGACTAGAGTTCACTACTCAAATTAAAATGACCCAGGAGGCTACAACCCTTAGGGAAGGTACACTACCTTACAAAGATATTCAGACTACAATCTAGTTGAGATGAACTGGAAAGATAACATCTGCTAATGCCTGATGATAGTTCTGGTTAAGCACAATTGTTTGCCCTACAACAATTACTACTCAATACAACATACCAAAAGATGAATTCTCTTATTTGCACATACACCACTCTCTGATAATGTAGACACAACACCGACACCCAAATTACATGAATATAACACCTATTTATACAAGTCATCAACCTTGACTACAATGTTGGCCAAATCCTCAACACCTATTTACAAAATTACATCACACAATACAAAATCATCCACCGAACCAATAGAATGCCATAGATGACAAAGCATGGACCCAAATCAACTCCTCGAACATGCAACACCACCAAAAATGTCACCAAGGTCAACTTGTTGGCCATTTGGAGGAATTGATTATGTGTTGCATTGACATTTTGTCATTGATGTCAACACTAGTTGTTTTGGTTGTTTACCAGTATCCTTCTGGTCTTGGTAGGATGTTTGGTTTCTGGTTCGATAGATCATGATGATCTGGTATGCTTTGGTATGTTTTGGCTTATGGAATTGGCTTAGATTTTCTATTCATGCTACTCAGATTCATGTTCATTCAGTTGGTTTTGATTTGGTGATCGGATGCTATCTTGTATGTTGGTAAGCTTGGTTTGTTGATCTGGTGAGGGTTTCATCAGCAGAGCTTTGTTGAATATCTTTGATGTTATGCATAAGTGGTGTTGGTGTGGCTTCTAGTAGAGATTCGGGATGCTAATGTTGATTGTGTTCGAGACTTGGTTGATTGGGATCATTTCTTTAGTGTGTGTGGACCTAAATTAGGTCTGGTATTATCTAGGTTATGGACTGGCGTAATGTAACGTGTTGAATGGACTTCTCAATGTGTTTCTGGGATGTCTTATGGGTTGGATATTATTTTTTTGGTCTCAGGCTGACATGTTTTGTAATTATGTAATTGCTTTATTGTCTGGTGGGTGACCTTATTGTTTATGGTTGAGGGTTTGTATATATATGATGTAAGATCTCATTGTAGATAATATGTGAGGATGAAATGGATATGTAAGGAGCGAATAATGTAATAATCATTCATGCAGAGGATTTGGTTGATCATTGGTGATCGAGTTGGGTTTTTGTAAGAGGATTTAGTCCTCCGGTATTAAGCTTAACCAGAACTATACTCAGGCATAGGAGATGCTATCTTTGCAATTCATTCTCTCTTTCAGATTGTAGTCTGGATTTTTATGTAGTCAGTGAGACTCCTTTTGTAATGAGCATTGTGCTCTAGGCTATTGGCCTTCTTGCAAGTGCAGCCCCTCATTTGTAATCACATACTTACTGCAAAAGTATTATCTGACCATGGGTAGGATTCCCACCGTGGTTTTTCCCTTTACCAGGTTTTCCACATACAAATCTTGGTGTCATGTGGATGGTATTTATTCTCTAATTGTTGCTTATGATTAATTGGTATATCTTCTATTTCGATAATTGGTTTATGCATTATGGTATTGATCTTTTGGGTTTTGGTATTAAAGTTTGTATTGCTTAAGGTTTTGGTAATTTGGTGACAATTGATTCACCCCCCACCCCCTCTCAGTTGTCTTTTGGTTATTTGAATTGTCTAACAATTGGTATTAGAGCTTTGGTCCTCTTTGTATAAGCTTAACCACTTGAGGAATACCCTATGGCGACTAACAGTTCAAGTTCATCTAGTTCATTTGCTGCTATCTTTCGGAGAGATATTCCTAGGCTTGATGGAACAAATTACAAAGTATGGAAGATTCAGATGGAGTCTCATCTAAGATGTCTCGGTAAGGAAATTTGGGAAATCATAGAGAATGGTGTTACACCTTTTAATCCGACATCTAGAAATCCTCCTCTGGAAAACTTGGATAAGGAGCTTGAGAATGATTGTAGAGCAAGAGAAGCCCTCTTGTGTGCACTTTTTGATCAATAAATAATGGGATTAACTGACAAATCATCAGCAAAGGCTATATGGGACAAGTTGGAGACTCTTAATGAAGGTGACCCTACTATCAAGATTGCTAAACTTGATGGTTATCAGGTGAGATATGAAAACTTGAAGATGGAAGAAGATGAAAGGATTACTACATTCATGGAAAGGGTAAATGAAATTGTTATGGGAATACAATGTTGTGGTGGATCTCTGAGTGAAGATGAAATAGTTTCCAAAGTTCTGAGAGCTTTGCCACCAACTTATAAGATGAAGGCTACTACAATTAATGAATTGAGAACAATGGCTAATACTTTTGTCAATAGATATACCTTGGTTGGGAAATTATTTGCTTTTGAGCTTGAAGAATTTGGACCTTCTGAAGCTGTGAAGTCTGAACCTTCTTTTCATGCATTTACATCATCAACCGGCAAGCAAGATTGGAAAGCTTTGTATGCAAAGGAATTGGGTGATATGAAGAGAGAAGATGAAGAATTTGAGCAATTTGAAGCCCTATTTGCTAGAAGGGTACCTAAAGGACCAGTAGGAAGTAAGTATGAAGGAAAATCACCTTTTAAATGTTTTGCACGTAATAAGATAGGTCATTTTGCATCTAGATATCTTGAAAGGAATTCAATATTTGAAGAAAGAGCTAGAAGATCTTTTAAGCCTAACCCTGGATATCAGAACAAGTATAAGTAGAAGAAAAATAGAGAAAAATCATGTTACATTGCAGATGAGGAAGGTGTGACTGATTCTGATGATGAACCGACACAAGACTTTGCTGGTGGTTCCGACAATGGAAAGGAATGGGTGTTCCTGGCTATCAAGGAAGATGATCTGGCACTAGAAGAGAATGTACCTGAAGAGAAGGCCCTGACTACTAAAATTGAAGATAAGGATGAATGGGTAATTGACATTGGATGTTCACATCATATGACTGGAGATAAAAGGAAGTTTCTATCTTTGCAAGAATTTGATGGCGGTCTGGTTAGATTTGGAGATGACAAAGCATGTATGATCAAAGGAAAATGAACTATATCATTAGATGGTAAGCACAATACTGATAATGTTTATTATGTTGAAGGTTTAAGGCATAATATTTTGAGTGTAGGACAATTGGTGGATAAGGGATTTCAATTACAATTCAAGGATGGAAAATGCAAAATCATTAATAGATCTGGATTGGAGATTGCAACCGGTACACAAACAAAAGGTAATATATTTTATTTGAACTCCGGTGAGAAGACATGTTTGATTGCACAAATTGATGAGAGTTGGCTATGGCATAAAAGGCTATGTCATGTGAATTTTGATTGCATGGTAAAGATCAGTTCAACTAAGGCAGTTAGAGATATACCTAAGATTGTGAATCCCTATAATCTGGTATGTAAGGAATGTCAAATGGGAAAACAAGTCAGAACCTCTTTTAAGAGTATACAAGACAAATCTAATGATGTTCTTGATCTTATTCATACTGATTTGTGTGGTCCTGCTAGAATTAAAAGTTTTCAAGGTGATAGATATTTTATGCTAATCATTAATGATTATTCTAGAGTGATGTGGGTTACTTTTCTAAGGGAGAAATCAAAGGATTTTGAAAAGTTTAAAATCTTTAAAGCTAAATTTGAAACTGAGACAAGATTGAAGATTAATTGTTTAAGGTCAGATCATAGTGGAGTATTCACATCCGGTGAGTTTAATAACTTTTGTGAGAAGCATGGCATAAGGAGACAATTTTCTACTCCCTGGACACCTCAATAGAATGGAGTTGTGGAAAGAAAGAACAAAACTATCTTGGATGCTGCTAGAACCATGATGATGGAAGCTAATCTACCTCATATCTACTGGAGAGAAGTAGTGAGCATAACAGTCTATACATTCAACAAAGTACATATCAAAGGAGAAACTGGCAAGACGCCTTATGAATTATGGTTTGGCAATACACCTATAGTTAAGTACTTAAGAATCTTTGGTAGTAAATGTTATATCAGGAGAGATGATTTCATTGGAAAATTTGATCCTAGATGTGATGAAGGAATATTTATTGGTTATTCTAATGAAAGGAAAGCATATAGGTGTTATAACAAGAGATTGCAGAGAATTGTGGAAGGTGCAAATGTCAAGGTGGATGAGCATAACAAAAGTCAAATCATAATTTATGAGCAAGAACCGATAGTGGAAATGATCATAACTAAACCAGTAACACCTTTACCAGAATAGAATGTTGAACGAGTTACTCTGGCAGTATCAAAAAATTCAACAGTAACTGAAGAACAGGAAAGAGGAACAGAGAATCAGAAGACTCCTAGGTATGTAAGGTTGAATCATTCATAAGATTAGATCATTGGGGATAAGAAAAATGGGGTGATGACAAGAAGGAGATTGGCAGATAATGAGGTATGTTTAATTTCTCAAGTTGAACCGGTATCAGTAATTGAAGCATGTAAAGATGAATGTTGGATGAAAGCTATGGAAGAAGAATTAGATCAGATAGAGAAGAATAACACATGGATTTTAGTTCTTTGGCCTAAAAATAAGAATGTTATTGGAACTAAATGGGTTTTTAGGAATAAATTAAATGAAAATGGACAAGTTGTGAGTAATAAAGCTAGATTGGTTTGTAAAGGATATTCTCAGAAGGAAGGAATTGATTATGGTGAAACTTTTGCAACTGTAGCTAGGATTGAAGCTGTAAGATTATTTCTTGCCTATGTTGCACATAAAAACTATAAGGTTTATCATATGGATGTTAATTATTCATTTCTAAATGGGGATCTTGATGAGGAAGTTTATATTGAGAAACTTGATGGTTTTTCACTTTCAGATGATAAAAAACATGGTTTTTAGGTTAAATAAAGCCTTATATGGATTGAAACAAGCACCTAGAGATTGATATGCAAGGTTAGATAAATATCTTTTGAAGCTTGGTTTCACTAAAGGTAATGTTGATAGTAATCTATATTATAAAGTCACTGATGATGACATACTGATTATTGAGTTCTTTGTAGATGACATTATTTTTGGAGGTGAAGATAAGTTGTGCATGGAATTTTCTAACAATATGGAGAAAGAATTTGAAATGTATGATTCGGGAAATGAAATTTTTCTTAGGTTTGCAGATTAATCGTACTGATAAAGCTATTTTCATCTATCAAACTAAGTATCCTAGGGAGTTGTTGAATAAATTTGGTATGAAAGACTCCAAACTGGTTAGTACTCATATGGTTACAAGTGAGAAATCGACAAGGAAAGGTGAATACGCACCGGTAAATCCTACAAGATACAAGTCTATGATTGGAGGTCTGCTATATTTGACTTAGACTAGGCCTGATATAATGAATGTTGTTTGCATTGCATCAAGATATCAAAGTGATCCTAGAGAAAATCATGAGTGTGGTGAAAAGAATTTTTAGATACTTACAAGGTACATCTAAATAAGGTTTGTGGTACCCTAAGGATGATAAGTTTACTTTATGTGCATATACAGATGTAGATTGGGCAGGTGATGTTGATGACCAGAAAAGTACTTCCGGTGGAGCTTTCTTTCTTGGAAAGAAACTTGTTTCATGGATCAACAAGAAACAACCATGTACTTCTTTATCTACTATTGAAGTTGAGTATGTTGTTGCTACTACTAACTGTACACAAGTTCTATGGATGAAGCAAATGTTGAAGGACATAAAAGTGTGTTGCATTGGACCGGTAGTTATTCATTGTGATAACTCTTCTTCTATAGACATATCGAAGAATCCAATATTTCACTTTAAGACAAAGCACATATCTATCAAGTATAGCTTATAGAAGGAGAAGGTGGAAGAAAATGAAGTTAGACTGGTTTATGTGAACACTAAAGAGAAGATTGCAGACATTTTCACTAAACCTTTTCCTAAAGAATCATTTGAGTACCTGAGACAGATTAGGGGTTTCTGCCCCTCGAGTAGAGAACCGATTGATGCTATTTGGCATCAGTATAGTATGCATTATCAAATATATTATTCTTTCTGAATTGATGTGGTGATGCTACTACTCAAGGGGAGTAGTTAGCCTTGTGATTTAGTGGTTTTTTATTTTTGCTTTGATATTTATGCCAGATCTTTGGCATTAATGTCAAAGGGGGGAGATATTCATGTGAAAAACTTAAGGGATATATACATTAGGGGGAGAAATTTGCATAACTTAACTGAGATATCATCTACAGGGAGAGTATGGATCAGAACTTCATTGCTATATTCTTGTGTGGGAGATTTGTTTGGCATTTCTTAGCACTTGGATGTTTTTCACATCTAGTGTTACCATCAATTCCAAAGGGGGAGATTGTTGGCCATTTGGAGGAATTGATTATGTGTTGCATTGATGTCAACACTAGTTGTTTTGGCTATTTACCAGTATCCTTCTGGTCCCGGTAGGATGTTTGGTTTTTGGTTGGTTAGATCATGATGATCCGGTATTCTCTGGTATGTTTTTGGCTTATGCAATTGGCTTAGATCTGGTATTCATGCTACTCATATTCATGTTCAGTCAGTTGGTTTTTATTTGGTGATCGGATTCTATCATGTATGCTAGTAAACTTGGTTTGTTGATCCGATGAGGGTTTCATCGGTAGAGATTTGTTGAAGATCTTTGATGTTATGCATAAGTGGTGTTGGTGTGGCTTCTAGTAGAGATTCGGGATGTTGATGGTGATCATGTTTGAGACTTGGCTGATTGGGATCATTGCTTTAGCGTGTATGGACCTATTTTGGGTCTATTATTATCTAGGTTATGGATCAACTTAATGTAACGTGTTGATTGGACTTATCGATGTGTTTTTGGGATGTCTTATGGGTTGGATATTATTTGTTTGGTCTTAGGCCGACATGTTTTGTAATTATGTAATTACTTTATTGTCTGGTGGCCAACCTTATTGTTTATGGTAGAGGGTTGGTATATATATGATGTCAAATCTTATTGTAGATCATATGTGAGGACGAAATGGATATGTAAGGAGCATATAATGCAATATTCATTAATACAAATGATTTGGTCAATCATTGGTGATCGAGTTGGATTTATGTAAGAGGATTGAGTCCTCTAGTATTGAGATTAACTGGAATTGTACTCAAGCATAGGAGATGTTATCATTGCAGTTAATTCTCTCTTCCAGATTGTAGTCTGGATTTTTATGTACTCAATGAGACTCCTTTTGTAATGAGCAGTGTGCTCTAGGCTGTTGGCCTTCCTCCAAGTGTAGGCTCCTCATTCGTAATCACATACTTACTACAAAAGTATTATCTGACTATGGGTAGGCTTCCCACTGTGGTTTTTCTCTTTACCAGGTTTTCCACTTACAAATCTTGGTGCCATGTGGATGGTATTTATTCTCTAATTGTTGCTTGTGCTTAATTTGTATGTCTGCTATTTTGGTAATTGGTTTATGCATTCCGGTATTGATCTTTTGGGTTTCGGTATTAAATTTTTAATTTCTTAAGGTTTTGGTAATCTGGTGACAAATGATTCACCCCCCTCTCAGTTGTCTTCCATTTATTTGAACTGTCTAACACAACCGCAACATGCCACACCACCGAAAATACCACATAACACAGAGAATATAACCAAACCCATAAGATCTTCAAGAACATGCACAATTATCAATGTGGACCACCAAAACAAATAGGACACAATCAGGTTACACCAACAAGAACACTTGAACTATCCACAATAGTTGAACCAACACTACTTAATCAAATCTTCATCGATCAACACACTCAAACTCAAGAACACTCAATAGCAACAACTTGAACAATAAAGATAGCTTGCAAAGAACAAAATCATGAACCATCTAAAATGAAGATACACTTGAACATCCCAAACACTCTCCCAAATCTGTAACTCAAGATATGATCATACCTGAGCACAATGGATCAAATACCAAAACACTGCATCATTAAACACTAAAAACTATTATCCATACCAGAATCCATAACTCAATCAAATCATCACATAACACCATGAAATCAATAAAGAATGAAGTATTTTTAGTTGATTCAACATCTCAAATAGATAAACCAACTAGATCAACTCACTGCAAACATCAGATCACCAAAATAATTCTCTACAACACCAAAACAAAGGAATATGTTGACATCAATGACAACAACATATCTTAGCAACAACAATATCCAACAATCTCCCTCATTGGCATTGATGGCAGCATAAGAGTGTAAAAAATAATCAATGCAAAGGAATAAATCATCACCAACAAACTGCCCCTAAAATCATGCACACAAAGCTCCAAAGATGAGGCAGTTTTTCACATGCTTATCTCCCCCTTTGACAACAATGCCAAAGATATAAACAAATCATGCTTCTCTCCCTCAAATATAGAAGATAAGACTGTAAAGTCCACTAGATTGATGCATCTCAATGCACCTAGTTCTCATCGGGAGGGGCAAAGACCCCTAACTTGTCTCTCAAATAGACAAATGTATCTATAGGCAAAGGTTTAGTAAAAATATTTGCAATCTGATCCTTTGTAGATACATACTCCAATTTGACTTCATCATCACTGACCTTCTCCCTCAAGAAATGATACTTAATTGACATATGCTTTGTTTTAGAATGCAGTATCGGATTCTTGGAAATATTGACAATGCTTGAATTGTCACAATAAATAACAATAGGCTCATCATACACAACTCTATTGTCCTTCAACATCTGCTTCATCTAGACTAACTAAGTACAATTGCTAGCAACAGCAATGTATTCAGCTTCAACAACATCTTTAGATTCAATCTTGGAAATTAGGGATATCTCTTCACCAACAAGTCTTCTTCTAGTCATCACACCCTTGTTCTTATCACCAATAATCTAATTCTCTGAATGATTTAATCTCACATACCTTGAAGTCTTCTGATTGTTCTGATTCTCGAGTTCTTGAACTTTTTCACCAGCAACAACAATATTTGGATTAACTATCTCTACCGAAGCATTCTGCTTTAAGATCTTAGTCTACATAGGCTTTGAAACAACATCCTGATCATCAAACTCATATCTGCAAGCTCTGATCTACTTCCCATGACATTCATCAACCTTCACATTTGCACTTTCCCCTATCTTCTTCAGTCTCCTATTGTAGCACTGGTAGGCCTTTCTCTTAATAGAATATCCCAAGAAGATTCCTTCATCACATCTTGCATCAAACTTTCCTATATCCTCGTCTCTTTTGATATAACATATCTTCCAAAAACTATGAAATATCTAACTGTAGGAACATGACCAAACCATAACTCATAAGGAGTCTTACCGGAATCACCTTTTATATGCACCCAGTTGAATGTGTAAACAACACTGCTAACAACTTCTCTCCAAAAGGTTTGTGCAAAATTTCCTTCAATCAGCATAGTCCTAGTAGAATCCAAAATGGTTTTGTTCTTTCTTTCAACAACTCCATTCTGTTGAGGGGTTCTAGGAGCAGATAATTGTCTTCTAATTCCATTTCTCTCACAAAATGTATCAAACTCACCAGATGTGAATTATCCTCTATTAGATCTCAAACACTTTAGCTTCAATCCTGTTTCAGTCTCCACCTTAGCTTTAAATATCTTGAATTTATCCAATGTTTCTGATTTCTCCCTTAGAAAAGTCACCCACATCATTCTAGAGTAGTCATCAATCAACAATGTGAAATATGTCACTTTGCACGCTTCTCACTCTTGTAGGACCACATAAGTCAGTATGCACAAGATCTAATAATTCATTAGATGTATACAACTTACTTGTGAATGAAGTTCTTGTTTGCTTTCCCAACTGACATTCTTTACATATCGGATAAGAAGGCTTTACAATCTTAGGAAAATCTCTAACAACTTGCGTAGAGCTTATCCTTATCATGCAATCAAAATTAATATGACACATCCTCCTATGCCACAACCAACTTTCATCTATCTGAGAAATCAAACAACTTTTCTCATCGACATTCAATTGAAAGATATTACCTTTAGTCTTAGTCCCTAGTGCAATCTCTATTCCGGAGGCATTCAGAATCTTGCATTTACCATTCTTGAATTGAAAATCATATCCCTTGTCAACAATCTATCCAACACTCAAAAGATTATATTTTAAACCTTTAGCATATAACACATCGTCAGTATTATACTTATCATCAAAGGAAATAGAACCTCTACCACATATCACACAAGCTTTATTATCTCCAAATCTCATTATACCACCATCATACTTCTCCATATTCACAATTTTTTTTTTATCACCTATCATATGATGTGAACAATCATTGTCAATTACCCATTTATCTTTCTCTTCAATCTTAGCAGCCAAATATTTCTCCTCAATAATGCAGCTTGTAGAATTCACTGGTACCGGATCATCTTCCTTGATAGCAATAAATATAAATTCTTCTTTTGAAATTCCATTGTCTAATTCTTCATTTGTCATACCTTCATCAGTAGCATAATAACATCTCTTCTGATATTTGTACTTCTAGTTAGGCTTATAGGGCTTATCATACTTGTCATGCTTCTCATATCTATCATTCTTATCAAATCTACCATGCCTTTCATGCTTATCATACCTAGACATTCTCTCAGGACACTTAGAAGCAAAATGTCCTATCTTATTACAAGAGAAACATTTCAAAGGTAACTTTCCATCATACTTATTGGCTCCTTTAGTCAATCTCCGAGTAATAAGTGCTTCAAGCTCATCTAGCTTCCTTTCTTGTTCTTCCATCTCTCTCATCTCTTTCAAATCTAGAAACCCTAGATGAACTCTCTCCCAAATCATACTTTTGCTTCCTAGATATAGAGGCTTAAAATACAGTCTTGGATTTACCATGCGATTCTCTAAATTCACTCAACTCAAATGCAGCAAGCTTTCCAATCAGCATGTCTCTTGTCACAGTAGTCACACTTCAGATCTCATCAATAGCAAAAACTTATCTTTGTAAGCAGAAGGCAACGATCTCATCAGTACCTTAGAAACAATTTCATCTTCTTCAAGGGTTCCACCGACACGTCTAATGTTCATAACAAGTTCATTCATCTTAGCCATAAAGGATGTTATTGTATGCGGGGAAAGTGGGTTGATGAAACTCGATATATGAAAATATTCCAAAAGACTTGTCCACACACACACATGGGACTTCTTGGTGCAAGTTATGGAGCTATGAAGGATAACTCAACTTCCCAAGGTTGGTTCCATAGTTCTCTATCTCACAAGGTCCCTCAAGCCAATGTCTTTTCTCTCAGATCACTGAGCAAAGTGACTTAGGGATGACTAATGCAAGAATGAGGGATGCTTTAGATTAATTCTAACATGAATGCATCCTATTTATGCATGTTTCTACAAAATGGATTAAACTAGATTATAAGATGACAAGGTTAGTAGCAATACTATCCTAACATGATATACTAGTTAATGATTTAAGCTAATGATAATAGAAATACTCTAAAATGCATACTAGATTAATTCCTATTGCAAAGAGAGGCTAAATGCAAGCTAAAATTGAGCATAAATGAGATACTAAAAGCTTGGATGATAAAATGGAGGGATGGAGAGCTCTATTTATAGTGAAAATAGGGCAATGGAGGGTCAAGATTGGAGGAGTTATCAAGGGTCAGGATTGAAAGTTATCAATCCATGTTTACAATTTTCACCAATGAAATGGTGACAATTGTCAACATAAGACTATTTGAGAGGAGAGGTAGGAAGCATTAAATGCTTGAGGGGACATGATGGTTACCTTAAGAGGTAAGGATTAGGATTAGATTAGGGTTTATCCAATGGATAAAGCTTTTACCCAAAGGATAAACTCTTGTGCAAGGGATTAAGGAATAACCATGGTCAAAGCATTAAAGGCTTGATGAGACCCTTGGGTTACATGAGGGTTAAGTTAGTCAAAAAGTCTCTAACCATGCAAGAGGGTTGAGTTAACCATTAATGGTTTGGAAGACTTTCAAGGTTAAGTTGTTGAAGACCTAAAGCCTTTATTGGTTTTCAAAGACTTTGAAGGTTTGAGAAGTGACTTTCCTTTGCTTAGGGATGTGACAATGATTAGGATAGGATTAGGCTAATTAGAAGGAGTTAGAAGAATCTAGAAGGGATTTAGGCATGCAAGTGGATTTTGTAGGAGAATGCAAGTGGGAGGAATTTTGGGATTTTCAATTAAAATAAAATCATTTATTTCAATTAAATGGTGTAATTTGCATTTGGATAAATATTTAAATAAATATTAATTTATTTAAATGTGAATGTGAATTTTGGATTTAAATAAATCTTAATTTATTTAGATGAGAAAAAGGAAGATAAAGCATTAAATGCTTGAAGACTTTGAGGGAAACCATTAAAGGCTTAAGAAGACTCTAGAAAGAAGCCATTAAGTTTTAAGACTTTAAATTTGAAGACTTTAAGTTTGAAGACTTTAAGGGAAACCATTAAAGGTTTAAGAAGACTCTAAAAGGAAGCCATTAAGTTTGAAGACTTTAAGGGAAACCATTAAAGGTTTCAAGTGGGTGAGGATAAATAGGATTTTAAATAAATATTTTTTATTTAAAATAGTTGTGCAACTTGCATTTGTAGGAAAATACAAGTGGGTGGAGGATAAAGGATTAATTAAAATAAATTGCTTTATTTTAATTTGGTTGCAAGTTGGAGATTTAAATAAATTAGATTTATTTAATTGAGGTAAACTATTTAATTAAATGTAAATTTAATTAAAAGTAGAGAGAAGGGGTTTAATTAAATAAAATGATTTATTCAGTTAAATGATATAAAGGGCTTAAGTGAATTTAAATAAATAAATTGAATAATTTATTTAATTAAATAGAAGAATGTGGTGATTTTAATTAAATTAGATTTAACTAAAATAGAGGAATGAGAATAAAATGAATATTAAATATTCATTTAAGAATATGGTCATTTTTATACGTCTACATTTTGCCCCTCTTTGAAGTGACGTGTGTACACATGTTGATTCAAAGAAAATAATGTGTCGTCATGGTTTGGTTATGATCAGTGTGATGTCTTGTCGAGATGTTCATGTTGTGCCCCAGATTTTGATAAATGATGTTGATAATGCCCCCTCGGGAGATGAATCAAAATTTTGAAAATTTGATGTGTTTTGATTGCATTGTAAATTTTTGTCTATGTTGAATGCGAGAAGTTGATTCATCTCCCGATAATGATGTTTGTGAGGGTTTGATATGAGACCACGAGCAATTTACGTGTTTGTCCACGCAACCCTAATTTTCATTTACCCAATAAAAGGGAAAAAGTGAGTTATTTTGTCTCATTTGTGCTTGCTGACTTTGGAGAAAGTGACACTTGGAGAAAAGACAAAATGTCGATTATGTTTGCATCTCATCAATTCGATCACGTTCGAAGGTATCAGAGGCCTGCCACGTATGGACCACCGGTAAGTCATCATTTTTTACCCCTTTTTTATTTTTGTTTTGTCATTTTTGATCATGTTTTGGAATTTTTCCACACGAACTTAACGGTTTAGCGCAACTGGGTTAAACCATAGCGCATACAATTGGTTGCGTAGCGCGTAGATTTTAATGAAATACGATAGCATCCGGGTATATTAGGATAGTGCAGCGGTGAGTGGAAAATCTTGGGTAAAGTGGGATTTTGGATGAAGAAAAAAATAGGTAGGTTTTTGCTAGTTTTCCGAGGATAAGTGCGAAGTGGCAGTCTGTGTGTCTGCTGTCATTGTTTTGATAAGTTGTCCAATATGAGTTCCGATATGGTTTTTGGATAGATAACTTGATTTGATTTGCAATGTTTCAAGTTGATATATATATATATATATATATATATATATATATATATATATATATATATATATATATATATATATATATATATATCGAACTTGAGTTGTTTTATAAGCTGATATCGTTGTGGAACTTGAGTTGTTTTATAAGTTGATATGGTTGTGGAAATTGAGTTGTTTTACAAGTTGATATGGTTGTGGAACTTGAGTTGTTTTACAAGCTGATATGAATGTGAAACTTGAGTTGTTTTACAAGTTGATATGATGTGATATGGAAATGGATTGGATATGATGTGGAACTTGATTAGATTTTCAATGGTTCAAGTTGATATGAATATGATTTGGATATGAATTGATTGGATGAAGAAACTGATATTGGACTTGTTTTGTTTTTTATAGGAGCGACTTGGAGTTGTTCAGTCGTGAGAGCGATTTCTGAGACCATGGTCGTTGATACCACGATTGACACAGGTTGACAAGGATATCATTGAGAGGTGTGGTTCGAGCAGAGACTTTGGAGAGAGTGGCGGTGGGTGGTTCGATGAGAGACACCCCGAGGGAGTTGGCTTTGAGAGCCAAAGAGGCAGAGTATTACCGGAGGCATTATGAGAATGTGGTTCCCAAGGAGCACCGAGTTCTGAGTTTCATAGCTTCAAGATCCAGTCGATCTAGGGAGATCGGGTCGAGGACAAAGAGTAGAGGTGTGACAGGGCCTATTCGTTAGGATCCACCTGGGGATCCTGGTGTTGGGACATCTACTGCAAGACCATCACCCTCAGGAGATAGTCATACTTGAGAGACGTTTTCTCTATTGTATTTTGATCATTTTGTCCTTTTTGGCACAGACATGACATATTGCACATTGATCATTTTTGAGATATATATATATATATGACACCATTTTCTTTGATCCTTATGTGATGTGTTATGGATGATGCTTTCTATATGATTTTGTTGCTTCTATGATGATGATGCAATGCTTAGATAGATGCATGTGATTTGATATGTGATAAATATGATGTGATAATGCATGATATATGAGATGTATCTTGTATAATATGATTTGATGTGAGATGTATCTTGAAAATGAGATGTATGATAATAATATGTTGTGAGATGTATCGTGAAAATGAGATGTATGATAATGATATGCTATGCGCAACTAATTGTTAAATGATATGCAACTAGTTGTAAAATGATATGCAACTAATTGTAAGATGATATGCAACTAATTGTAAAATGATATGCAACTAATTTGAGCATCCTCATTCTACATTTGTCATCCTTGTATAGTCACATGTTTTTACCTTCTTTGTAGGTATCATCATTGAGCATTGATTTGTTTGGGATATGTTAAAAATTTATACAAGCATAATGGTATAATTGAACCATAATGACCTGAGAAAAATTTACATGATTTTTGATTTTGCAAGATGGCACAAGCGTCAAGGTATAATTGAACCAGGATGACCTGAGTGTCGATTGTGTATAAATAGACAAGATTAAACCATTTGTATGCGCAAAGTGGATTCATGTCTTCAGTGATATGCATTGAATCACGTCTTGAGACAAGTATTTGCATAGTACAAATGATCGCCTCACAGACAAAAAACTAAAAAGATATTGGAGGCTCCATGACTTTCTCTAGCTCGATGCATCATTGAGAAAATGTAGAGGATCCAATAGTTCAAAAAGAGTTCAAGTGCCAAAATAGTAAGAACTTCATGCAAGATGCAAACATTTGATACTTCAGAAAATCATCCATCATGTGTTATGAATCCGTTAAGTGTATCCGTGTTTGGTTCTCTTCATGTTTTGATGAATGTTTGTCTTAACATGATTCTCTTGGTTTGCTGCAAGTTCTTGTTTTATTGATAGGACAGGATGTAGATCAATGTTGCCCCTAGCTAGATTTACCACCTAACATGGATATGTACAATGATTACCAAGCCATGGTGGGATATGATGAAATTATTTGTGGATAGGCCAGGAGAGTGACTACGCTAAGTATGTCCTAGATAATGGCTAGTTTGATAAAGGTGTTGGGCAATGGCCATTAGTATTTGGATTTATGGCTATATAACAGGCTCGAGAATAAAGATAGATAGAGGAGCTATCCTCTCACAATAGCGCATGTTTGCCAGGTTTTCACTAATTGTTTTTATTGTACCTTTTTATTTTCTTTTTCTTGATGTTTTGATTTTTTTTTTACTTTTTCCGTGCATTAGACTACTCAAGTGTAGTACTTCTTCAGGTGGATGTTGTTAGTTGGTTCATTGAGCACATCTCCTTCTGAAGTTGTTAGCTGATAAGCACCTAATCCATAGACTAATATGATGACATAGGGACCTAACCAGTTAGGTTCAAATTTCCCTTTCTTTTCTTGATCTTACTGATTTCTAGGATTTTCCTTGAGTACTAGGTCACCAACTTTAAAATTTCTGGGAATGACCTTGTGGTTGTAGCCTCTGCACATGCATTGTTGATATGCTTTGAGATGAGTGTAGGCATGTTGGCATCTTTCATCCAGCAATTCAAGTTCTTGCAGTCGGTTAACTCGATACTCTTCATCCGGGATTAAGCCTTTTAGAGAGACTTTGAGAGATGGAATTTCTACCTCCAGGGGTAAAATAGCTTCTGATCCATATACCAATGAGTATGGTGTCACTCCTGTAGGTGTGCGGATGCTAGTTTTGTATGCCCAAAGTGTTGGATTGAGTTGTACATGCCAATCTTTGCCTGCATCATTCACTGTTTTCTTTAGGATTTTCAATATTGTCTTGTTGGATGTTTCTGCTTGACCATTCCCCTGTAGGTAGTAAGGTGTAGAGAAACGATGTTGTATTTTGAATTTTTCACATATTTCTCGGACATCTTGGTTTTTGAAAGGTCGTCCATTATCAATGATAATGGAGCTTGGAATACCATATTTGCAGATCAGATAATTTAGGATAAAAGAGGCAATTTGTTTCCTAGTCACTGTGGTCATGGGGACTGCTTCTATCCACTTGGTAAAGTATTCTATTGCAGTTATAATGAACTTGTGTCCATTTGAATATGAAGGATGAATTTTGCCAACCAAGTCTAGTCCCCACTGACAAAAGGGTCAGGATGCCGTGAATGGTTACAGTTCTTGTGCTGGTGCATGTATCAAATTACCATGGATCTAGCATTTAGGACACTTTTTTGCAAAGTGATAAGAGTCTTTTTCCATTGTCGGCCAGTAATATCCCATTCTCAGAATCTTTTTAGCAAGAGTAGTAGCACTTGAATATATGAATACCTTTGTGAAGCTCATGTAAAGCGGAGTCAGATTCATTACGATCAAGGCAATGAAGAAGAGTACCATCTAGACCTCAACGGTATAAAGTATCAACACTGAGGGTATAACAAGTGGCTTGTCAGATAAAGAGACGTTTTTGGTTTCTGGATAGGTCAATGGGTAAGATATTGGTCTTAAGGTAGTCGTATATCGATCCATATAACAGAGAATCTGAACCAGTCAAGGCATAGATAACATGGGATTCAAAGTGGTCATAAGTGGGGGAGAACAGTTGCTCTACCAGAAACTCATAACGACTCTGTTGCTCTGGAATTTGTAGTAATGAAGCGATAGTAGCCATTGCATCGGCTGCTTTGTTGTTCAACCTTGGTATTTTCTCGAAGGTGATGTGTACAAAATATTGCTTGAAGTCATCCACCATTCGCTTGTAGGGTAGTAGCTTGTCATCCTTTGTCTGATAGTCATTGTTGACTTGATTGACGACTAGTTGTGAGTCTCCGTAGACCTTTAACTCTGTGATTTTCCATTCTACGGCCATTTTGATGCCTATAACCAATGCCTCATATTCAGCCACATTATTTGTGCATGGGAACATAAGCCTATATGATCTTGGTATAGTGTGTCCTTCAGGAGTGATGAATAGAATGCCAGCACCTAAACCATGTTGTGTGTAGGATTCGTCAAAGTATAGGGTCCATTGTTTGGTAGAAATAGAAAGAACGTCCATGTCCGGAAATTCAATCTCCATAGTTTGTTTTCCTGGTAGCGGTGCTTCAGCCAGCTGATCTGCAATTACTTGTCCTTTGATAGCTCTTCATTCTGTGTAGTGGATATCAAATTCACTGAGAATCATGACCCATTTAGCTAATCTGCCTGTAAGAGCTGCCTTGTTGAGTAGATATTTGAGAGGATCAATTTTTGCCACTAGCTTAATTGTGTGTGCTAGCATATAATGTCAGAATTTTTGAGAAGCGAAGACTACTGTTAGACAAGCCTTCTCAATGAATGTATAGTTGAGTTCAAAACCATTCAAAGTCCTGATGATGTAGTATATAGCTCGTTCTTTTCCTTGTTGATCTTCTTGTGCCAATAGTGCCCCTAGTGATATATTTGTTGGTGAAATGTATAAAATGAGTGGCTTTCTTGCTATTGGTGGTACTAGAACTGGTGGATTCATCAGATACTATTTGATTTGATAAAAAGATTCTGCACATTTGGCTTCCCATTTGAATGGTACATTTTTATGTAACAAATGGTTAAATGGGAGACTTTTATCTGCTAGTTGAGTGATGAATCACCTGATTGATTGAAGTCATCCTTGTAGAGATCTGAGTTGACTGATATTCTTTGGTGGTGGCATCTCCATAATGGCTTGTACCTTTGTTGGATCTACTTCAATACCTTTAGCTGAGACTATGTAGCCTAGTAACTTGCCTGATGTAACCTTGAAGACACACTTCTTAGGGTTGACTCTCACTTGGAATTTCTCCAATCGATCAAAAATCTTTTCTAAGATGCTTAGATGTTCTGCTCTGGTGAAGGATTTAGCTAGTAAATCATCCACATAATCTTCCATGAAGGTATGCATCATGTCATGAAAGATTGTTGTCATTGCTCGTTGATAAGTAGCTCCTACATTCTTTAAGCCAAAAGGCATAACATTCCAACAGTACGTTCCCCAAGGATAGGTAAACGTTGTTCTCTCTTGATCTTCTGGGGCTATTTTGATTTGATTATAGCCTGAAAAACCATCCATTAGTGATAACGCTGCATGGCCTGCTGTGAGGTCTACAATTATGTCGATACTGGGCAAAGGAAAGTCATCCTTTGGACAGGCTTTGTTGACATCTCTGAAGTCAGTGCATATTTTGATACTACCATCTGGTTTTGATACTGGAACGATGTTGAAAATCCATTCTACATAGTCGATAGGTCGAATGAATCTGACATCTAATAGTTTCTTTAGTTCAGCTTTGACCATGAGTGCCACATGGGGATTCATCTTCCACAGTTTTTACTTAACGGGCTTAACTCCTGGAGTAATGGAAAAGTGATGCATGATTAAGTGTGGATCAATTTCGGGCATATCTACGTATGACCAAGCAAAGTGGATTTGCTTTTCTTTAAAAAAATTGACAAATGCTAATTTTTCTTCCCCTGTTAGAGATTCTGTTAGGTGTATGTTTTTGGCTACTTCTGTAGTACCAATGTTGATTGATTGAGTGGGCTCAATAAATATGGGTGATTGATCATGAAAATGTTCAGGAAGAGTGTCAAGTCTCCCATCTTTAGGTGCCTTAAAAAGGTTTTCACCCTTAGATGCATCCTTTATTTTTACTTTTTTGTGATCTATAGCTGCCATTGACTGGTTTTCAACAATAGATCCTTTATTTGGTTCATTTTTGCGACTGAGAGACTTGGCACTCCCTTGGTTGCAGACATCGTCACTTTGTTCACTGGTAGAGCCTATTTTTGGATTAATGGTACATAGGTAGTGGATAATAGATTCATCATTCAGGAAAATTGGTATATCATGTATTTCAGGTTCATCCCAATCAATTAGGTCAGGAAAGACAAGCGGTAAGGAATCGTTTGGCGGATCAAGCTCTACTGCTATAAGTGTCACGATGGAGGTATTTTTGTGATTGGACTGGATGTTAAAGAAATTAAGGATTTCGTCGAGGTCTTTGATGGTATCATCTTCCGTATAGACTTGTTCATAATGGTGCTGCTTGTTTTCCTTGGTGTCATAGATATTTTGTGGACCAAATTCAAGTGGTCTATCTTCTGTGTTGCATGCTTCTTGAGACATGGGTGTATGGCTTTCTTTTGCATAGATATCCTCAGTAGCAGTAGAACAATTGCCCCATTCATATTCATTGGAATTAGTTTCAGAGGTAGTATCCCACATTCTATCAGAGCTGTGAACTGGTATGTTGTAGGGTGAGAATAGGTCTTTGATGATTGATACAAGTTTTACAGTTTTCTCGAATTCTGTGTCAGATCCTACCTCCACTCTCTATATTTTTTCATATACGATCCCTTCTGGAGGAGGAATAATGCTATCAGGGTTTGATTCTGAGTTGTTGGATATTGGCTTTTGAACATAATGCACTTCTGTAGATGTTGCCTTCTTTGGAATGATGGGTTTCATTTGAGTTTGTTTCCTTTCTTGGTGTTCATGTTTGTGATGTATTTTCTCTGCTGACTCATATAATGCCTCCTGTCAGGATTCTTCTTTGTACTTCTTCTTTTCTTTCCACTGAGGTTTTTGATATTTGTGGTGTGTCCTTCTTGGTGGCAGAGTGAGTTCAAAACTCAATCCTATTTTGTCTCTATTGAACTGTGAATGAGGATCTATTGGTTCGGTGATGCCTTCTTTATGTTTTCTGATAGGTCCTTTGCCATTACATCCCATTTGTTGCATGATTAAGTAACCTTTTCCATACACGTGTATGGGTAGGACTACTTCCATGGCAGCTGCCCTGTTATTTTCCTCTTCATCCTTTTATAACCAAATAAGGATGTCCTTTTCCTCTGATTCATTTTCCAAAGTGCCCAACTGGATGAATGTGCCATCAAACTTGGTGATGGGCTGAATTGCTTGATGTGTTGGTGTTGTAGGTAATCCATGGGATTTACGTGATGTTGGTAAGTTAGCCAAACACATGGGCTCTAAAGAGTATTCTCCCATGCCATGCTCTTTGATTTTCAGTGTTTGCTTGAAATCTCGAGACAGTGATGTAGACTTGTCATGTTGAAGATCTGGTGCTAAAGAATTTTTTTTTTCTCTATTATGCGGAACCAGGCTGTCTTGGGCTGCCCCCATTGCGTTGCAATGTTGAAATGGATTGTGATCAGCTGATATAGAAATTTCTTGCCCATTGTAGGGAAATTTTACACACTGGTGATAGGTAGAAGGCACTGCTTGCATTTCATGGATCCAGGGTCGACCTAATAAGATATTGTAAGTAAGGTCTATGTCTAATACCTCACACATAGTATCCTTCTATATTGGTCCGACTTGAATCAACAACATTACGGTTCCTTTAGATGATCTTTCTTCATCATCATATGTCTTTATAGTAATCTTTTTGCATGGATCAATAGACTCCTCTGAGAAGCCTAATGCACAGACAAGTTTTAAGGTACATATATTAAGCCCAGCTCCTCCATCTATCAATACTCGTTTTACTCTGTGTTTATAGATGATGACTTCAATATGGAGAGGAGTGTTATGTGGATGGCTTAATGAGATATTATCTTGCTCAAAAAAGGTGAGATAATGAGGTCCTATCATATGAGCAACCATGGCTTGGAATTTGTCAGCATCCAGATCTTGAGGTACATTGGTTTCCAATAGCGCTTGTTCCAATATGTCTTTGTGTTTTGGCGAAAGTTTTAGCAACTCTAGTATAGATATTTGAGAAGGAGTTTTGCGCAGTTGGTTGACTAAATCATATTGAATTTTGGGTACAGTGTTTTTTGTTGACATATGTCCCTTCAAGACATATTTTTGAGCTCTGGTTGTTACGTTGACAGATTCATGATTATGCTGGTCTCGGATTGTGATGACGTTTACATGATTGTCTACAACTGATATATGATTGATGGTGTTATTGTAAATGTGATTGATACAAGCCCCATGGGTATCGTTTGAACTTGAAGCTCCATCTTTGTTGTAGTTTGAAAGAGGATTCTTAAAGGCTCCATGGTCACTATTTGTCTTGAGACCATCCACTGTTAAATCACCTCTATCAATCATGTCTTGAACAATGTTTTTCAATCTCATGCAATCGTTTGTTTGATGGCCTTTGTTGCGATGGAAATCACAAAAATGTGAGTCATTCCACCAAGGTGGTTTGACTTGTGGTTCATAGTTGTTGATTGCGGGTAAAGAGATAATTTTGTTTGCCAGAAGTTCTTTGAATGCTGACTCTAGTGATTGTCCCAATGGTGTGTAGGTGCGTTTTTGAAAATTGTTAGTGTTACCTCATGAATTATTATTAGGCCCTCGATTTGTGTTATTTTTTTTAGCATTGTTGGTGTTATTGGTGTTGTTGGTATTGGTTTGACTTTGATTGGTATTCGGTGCATAAGCATTAGTATCTGGGTTAGCATCTTTGGGATTCTTTGTAGCTTGAGGATTTCCTGATAAGGCAAGCATGGGTTGTTTAGATTTTGGATCATGTGGTTCATTGCCTCCTTCGTTTCCATTGTTTTTGTTTCTGGTCCAAAATCTGGATTTGTCTAAGCTGTTGTTGTTTTGGTTATTGTAATTTGATGAACCTATTCCTTCTTTGAAGAATTTGAGTGTTCCTTTCTTGACGCATGCTTCCTCTACTTGAATTTCATTTTCTATCAGTTTAGCGAAAGACAGTATGCATTGGAGCTTGAGCCTGTAACTCATCTCACTATTCAAGTTATCGATGAAAATTTCCATTTTCTCCTTTTCAGGAATATCGCAAGGATATCGTGAAACCATACGACACCAACGTTGAAGGAATACCATGAATGTTTCATTGTTTTTTTGTTTGGTGTTACAGACATCTAGCATGGTGATAGCATGTTGAATGTTATAGGAATACTGTGTTATGAATTTGTTGACTAGTTCATCAAATGATCTGACAGGAGGTGTGATTTTGGATAGCCACTCCATTGTTTGTCCTCCCAAGCTTCTTGGGAATAACCTCATTAGATAGGTGTCGTCATGAGCAAATTCAAGACTCATGGTGCAGAATTCTCGCACATGATCATAGGGATCGCTTTTCCCATCGTACTTGTCAAATTTGGGAACGTTTGAATTTGGAGGAAAAGGGACCTTGTTCAATCGTCTGTCAAACGGATAAGGGAAAATTTCATTTAATGAGTACCGTACTGTTGTTCCTTGTTGTATGTCTTGCATTTGTCTTTGTAACATTTGCATTTGCTGAGTAAGAGCAACCAAAGGTGCATTATTTTGTCAAGGGAATAAATCTCCCCTTGCATTGGTCCTCAGTTGAAAAGGTGTGTTGAATGGTATGTTTTGCTCCAGTATGTTTTGTTTGAGTATATTTAGTTCTGGGATATTTTGTTTAGGTGTGTTTTGTTCGAGGTCTCGAATTTCTTCTTCTCTTTTTCGTTCTTGATATTCATAATGTCGAGATCCTGTTCCAAAAATGTTTATGTCTAAGTCTTCGGAAAGTTTAACTCCTTTACTTGTGAGCATGAGTAGATATTTTTCTTTGTCATTCTCCATGAGTCATTCTACAAGCTTTTGAAAGGAAGCGCTTTCCTGACATTCTCGAAGGAGTTCATCAGTGATTTCAGGTTCCTCTAGATGTGGACCTTCAAAAGGATTAGATAACCTTCGATTCATGCTTGATTCTGGTGTTGTTTCGCTTTGTTTGCTTCGTTGAGAGCGAGTAATAGGCATCTAGTAAAAACTTTCTATGATAAAGGGGATAAATCCTCTTCGATGTGTTGCTCAGGGGTTGGTGGTTCGAATTGAGGTATGTTGTAAGTGATGCACTCGTCGGGAAAGAATGCAGGATTGATCTTTCCTCCTTGATTGATTTGTTGACTGAATGCGGACTTCTAGCAGAATGCTCTAGTCTTCAAAGGTTCTTTGTCAAATTTGTTGGATTTGTTCTGAATATAGAGTCGTACGTGACGAAGAAATGTTCGATGAGATTTGAAGAGTTGATGATTGATGTATAAAAATTTATTTCTTTTGGAAAATTTCAAAGGACTTGGTTGTTGTTTCTTCAACTAAGTGTTACAATAAATATCCTTTCATCTCAGAATATGAGGATTAGTCATGCATAAGTGATTTAATAGTTTCCTTTGAGTTGTTTTTGGATTCAGTTTATCTTGTTTTGAAGACTTCAAGTTTTACTTTATCAAAGTGAAGGTTTAGATGCCCCCTCATGACAAAGTGTGCCAAATGATATGGATAAAGTTTCCCAATATGGAAACTTGATTTGACAACTTGAAGTTTTGAACAAGTGTGTTTGGGATAAAATCCGTGAGATAAGGACCTATTTGTCACTTGTGGTGATGTTTCCCGATTTTGATAGGATAGATATGTTTATCGTGTAACCAATTTTGGATGTTTGGACAACTTTTGTTTAACTAGAAATTTTCTCTAGAAATAGTTTTAAACACTCTGTTTTGATATTCTGGTTTGACGAAAAATGAAGCTGATGAAAGGAGGTTTTCAAAAATGTTTTCAAAATTTTCAAAATTTATCACTGTTTTGTCCCTTGTTTTTCTGGTTTTGATCACGCGCTAAAGCAAAGACAGGATGCGCTACAGAAAGTTTTCAATGTGCTAAGGAAAAGACCACATGCACTAGGCTGCCCCCGGCTACGCGGTAACTGGTTTAGATTGTTTATTTTTGTTTTTTGTTTTACTCAAAAGGTCATGTGCTAGTATGGGCCTACTAAGCGCTAATTGATCAACTCTATGAGCTAGTGTTTGACTCCCACGCACTAATCTGATGCTCCAATGCACTAAGCTATTTTTTGGATGCGTTAACTGTTTCCTATTGTTTCCAAATTGTGATGAAGCACTACTGTGAATACGTGAAGCACTAAGTGTAATACTTGACGTGCTAAGTAATGGTTGATATGAGCTAAGATGTTGCTCTTACGTGCTAAACTGCCCTGTTTTGACTGTTTTCTGTGATTTTGGTGTTTTGCCTCAAGTTTTCAATACTGATGGATGATTTTCTGAAATAAGGAAATGCAAACACAACACAAAATGCATAACCATTTTTTCCTAATCTAAACAATAAGTGTATATTCTGGGAGGATGTGTTCAAATCCCCAATGTTTTAACAGGTTTGGTTACAATGAATACACTTCAAAAAGACTCTTTATTCAAAGGTCATAAGTAATACCATGGCCCACTAGTCTCGATACTCCGTCAGCTCAAACAGCTATGTCACCCCCTAGAGGGCACCCATTTTTTTGCCTTTTGCCAGAAATTAACTCAAAGTGAATTGCTTCACAATTGAGTATTTATTATGGGAGATATATGGTGAGCGATCTTGGGGGTGGATTTTTCCCCACCCTTGCACTATGATATTACAAATGTCTAGTTACTGACTCGGCTCAAGGTTTCTATTTCTAAGGTTCGTAATCAAGCTTCCTGTTTGGCCGTCAGTGATAAACTCCCTTAGGAGGCTTCCCAACCTTTAGAACAAAGGCTTTACGTATCTCAAGGATACTGGGGGAAGGCTAATCGTTGCGCGCAACCGTTGAAAAGGACTTTCGTCACTTTCCACTTTTGATTATAGTGGGTTCGAACACTTGGCGTCAAAGTCATTTCCTACTTAGGTTGTTCCCTTCACACCGGCCATAAATGGCTTTAAGAGTTTTTCGACCCCTCGGGAAGGCAGGCCTACTAAAGGATGTAAATGCTTTAAATGACTGAAAGCGTAAGAGTAGTCTGGCTTTTTGATCACCCAGTTAAGGGGAAAGCATATACCTTCTACTTTCGAGACAAGGCAATCAAGTTGTTCTTTTTATCCTTTCAATTCAGTGATTTTCTAAAATCTATATGGAGATGTTGCTCCATAAAAACATGGTGTTTATTTTATCCTTTCAAAGCAATGATTTTCTAATCTAGGAAAAGAACCTGGTCAACAAAGCAAAACTTTGATGTTTGGTCAACAAAAGAAATCGATCAAAAGGGGAAGATCTTCCCTCTTTAATTGTGAAAAAAAATTTAAAGTGTGGTTCTTTTTCCTTGAAAATTTTTAAAATTGATCCTTTTATGCACCAAAGGATGGTGAAGTTCTTTTTAAACACCTTTGCTTTGCAAAATGGCAAAATTGTTTTGTTCTTTTTAGAGCCCAATTGAAAATTTCTCTCCTAGAAAAGCAAAAAAAGATTGTTTTTGTGGTTCTTTTTATTACCCAAATAAGGTGAGTTCAATTTTATTTAACAAGAATTGAAAAGACTTTAAATTCTAACTAACTTAAACAAGTTAGTAAAAAATTAAACTATTTATAGTTCTAGAAATAAGACTAAGCTCCTCCCTACAATAAGATGTCAGAAATCCTGTAAAAATACCCACCACAGTAATTAGAAAAATATGTGTTTTTGTGGACTTCAACAAGTCTAACTTTAAACTCGGTTACAATTTTAATTTTTGCCTTCTATCTGTGATGTGCTACAGAAAGGACTTTACTCACTACAAAACAACTTGGATGCGCTATCGGACAGACTTGATGCGCTGAACTATTTTTTTGAATGCCTTGCTCTTTGTTTTCCAGCTTCGAGACCTACAAGAAAATGTTAATAAAGTTAATATGCTAAGTGATAGTCTGTACGTGCTAAGGAATGAGTCCCACATGCTGAACAGTGAGTCGGATGCGCTATAATGTTGACCAGATGCGCTAAGGGATGTTCCCCATGCGTCGGTTCCTGTTTTCTGCATACCTGCAAAAGTGGTTAGATTTTAAAACCAATTTGATTAGT
The DNA here is from genome assembly GCF_030272615.1 of Cryptomeria japonica. NCBI lineage: Eukaryota > Viridiplantae > Streptophyta > Pinopsida > Cupressales > Cupressaceae > Cryptomeria > Cryptomeria japonica. The sequence continues at coordinate 451,684,093 of NC_081408.1, read as the reverse complement.
GGGGTAGGGCCCCACGGTGGGCGCCAGAAATATGTGCGGAAAAAGTGGGTTGATGAAACTCAATATATGAAAATATTCCAAAAGACTTGTCCACACACACACATGGGACTTCTTGGTGCAAGTTATGGAGCTATGAAGGATAGCTCAACTTCCCAAGGTTGGTTCCATGGTTCTCTATCTCACAAGGTCCCTCAAGCCAATGTCCTTTCTCTCAGATCACTGAGCAAAGTGACTTAGGGATGACTAATGCAAGAATGAGGGATGCTTTAGATTAATTCTAACATGAATGCATCCTATTTATGCATGTTTCTACAAAATGGATTAAACTAGATTATAAGATGACAAGGTTAGTAGCAATACTATCCTAACATGATATACTAGTTAATGATTTAAGCTAATGATAATAGAAATACTCTAAAATGCATATTAGATTAATTCCTATTGCAAAGAGAGGCTAAATGCAAGCTGAAATTGAGCATAAATGAGATACTAAAAGCTTGGATGATAAAATGGAGGGATGGAGAGCTCTATTTATAGTGAAAATAGGGCAATGGAGGGTCAAGATTGGAGGAGTTATCAAGGGTTAGGATTGAAAGTTATCAATCCATGTTTACAATTTTCACCAATGAAATGGTGACAATTGTCAACATAAGACTATTTGAGAGGAGAGGTAGGAAGCATTAAATTCTTGAGGGGACATGATGGTTACCTTAAGAGGTAAGGATTAGGATTAGATTAGGGTTTATCCAATGGATAAAGCTTTTACCCAAAGGATAAACTCTTGTGCAAGGGATTAAGGAATAACCATGGTCAAAGCATTAAAGGCTTGATGAGACCCTTGGGTTACATGAGGGTTAAGTTAGTCAAAAAGTCTCTAACCATGCAAGAGGGTTGAGTTAACCATTAATGGTTTGGAAGACTTTCAAGGTTAAGTTGTTGAAGACCTAAAGCCTTTATTGGTTTTCAAAGACTTTGAAGGTTTGAGAAGTGACTTTACTTTGCTTAGGGATGTGACAATGATTAGGATAGAATTAGGCTAATTAGAAGGAGTTAGAAGAATCTAGAAGGGATTTAGGCATGCAAGTGGATTTTGTAGGAGAATGCAAGTGGGAGGAATTTTGGGATTTTCAATTAAAATAAAATCATTTATTTCAATTAAATGGTGTAATTTGCATTTGGATAAATATTTAAATAAATATTAATTTATTTAAATGTGAATGTGAATTTTGGATTTAAATAAATCTTAATTTATTTAGATGAGAAAAAGGAAGATAAAGCATTAAATGCTTGAAGACTTTGAGGGAAACCATTAAAGGCTTAAGAAGACTCTAGAAAGAAGCCATTAAGTTTTAAGACTTTAAATTTGAAGAGTTTAAGTTTGAAGAGTTTAAGGGAAACCAATAAAGGCTTAAGAAAACTCTAGAAGGAAGCCATTAAGTTTGAAGACTTTAAGGGAAACCATTAAAGGTTTCAAGTGGGTGAGGATAAATAGGATTTTAAATAAATATTTTTTATTTAAAATAGTTGTGCAACTTGCATTTGTAGGAAAATACAAGTGGGTGGAGGATAAAGGATTAATTAAAATAAATTGCTTTATTTTAATTTGGTTGCAAGTTGGAGATTTAAATAAATTAGATTTATTTAATTGGGGTAAACTATTTATTTAAATGTAAATTCAATTAAAAGTAGAGAGAAGGGGTTTAATTAAATAAAATGATTTATTCAATTAAATGATATAAAGGGCTTAAGTGAATTTAAATAAATAAATTGAATAATTTATTTAATTAAATAGAAGAATGTGGTGATTTTAATTAAATTAGATTTAACTAAAATAGAGGAATGAGAATAAAATGAATATTAAATATTCATTTAGCAATATGGTCATTTTTATACGTCTATAGTTATATTCTCATCTTCACTCATCTTCAATGTCTCATACTTTCCTTTCAAACTCTGCAACTTAGCAGCTTTAACTTGTGAATCTCCTTCATACAAGGTCTCCAAATTTTTCTAGATCTCATGTGCTCTCTTCAAACCCATCGCATTAGTCATCTCTGAATCAGTCAAGGCACTCAGCAATGCTTCCTTAGTTCTTATGTTATGTTTAGCTTCCTTGATTTCATCAATAGTATCCGGTCCATTCGGAGGAACATTGTAGACATTCTTTGTAATCTTCCAATAATATTCTCCAAGATACTTCAGATGATCTTCCATCCAATCCTTCCAAATAGTATAATTTTTCCATCAAATCTAGGATTCTCCTTCTTGAACACATAGGTTGTCATCCCGGATCTCCTCAAGAGGTCAAGCTTCTTCCAGAGAATCTAGCTTTGATACCACTTGTTGGCAACAACAAAGAAGGAAAACTAAGAGGGGGGTGAATCATTTTTCACCGGATTAAACAATTTAAGCACAATTCAATATCTCAACAACTGCAACAAGAATAAAGATAAACACAATAATACTAGCACACATAACTCCAACATTTTGACGTGAAAAACCCGATTAAGGGAAAAACCATGGTGGGAACCTACCCACAATAAGATAATACTCTGCAATAGTATGTGTAAATATTACAATGGGGAATGCACATGCATTCAAGCACATTTCCTAGATCTCGCTGCTCAAATTACAATTACCTAGAAGGCTACAACCCTCAAGGAAGATTCACTACCTTACAAAGATATTCGGACTACAATCTAGTTGAGGTGAACTACAAAGATAACATCTGCTAATGCCTGATGACAGTTTTGGTTAAGCACAATTGTCTACCCTGCAACAATCATTGCTCAATACACCACACCGAAAGATGAATTCTCTTATTCGCACATGCACCACTCTCTTGTAATGCATACACAACACCAACACCCAAATTACATGAATATATCACCTATTTATACAAGTCATCAACTTTGTCTATAAGGTCGACCCTAACCTCAACACCTACTTACAAAATTACATCACACGATACATAAATTATCCACCGGATCAATACAATGTCATAGACGACATAGCATGGAATCAAATCAAATCCTTGAACACACAACACCACCAGAAATCTCACCAAGATCAACCACAACACGCTACACCACCAAAAATACTGCATAACACGAAGAATATCACCAAACCCATAAGATCTTCAAGAACGTGCACAATGATGCGGACCACCAAAAAAAATAGGACACGATTAGGAAACACCAACAAGCACATTAGAACCATCCGCAATAGCTGCACCAACACCACTTAATCAAATCTTCATTGATCAACATGCTAAAACTCAAGAACACTCAACAGCAACAACTTGGACAAGAAAGGTAGCTTGTGGAGCACAAAATCACAAACTGTCTTAAATGAAGATACACATGAACATCTTACACACTCTCTCAAATCCGCAAATCAAGATATGATCATACCAAAGCACAATGGATCAAATACCAGAACATTGCATCACTGAACACTGAAAAAAAATTCTCCATATCGGAATCCATAACTTGATCAAATCATCACATAGCATCATAAAATCAATAAATAATGGAGTATCTCTAGTTGATTCGAAATCCCAAATAAATAAACCAACTAGATCAACTCATTACAAACACTGGATCATCAAAACAATTCTCTGCAACACCAAAACATAGGAATATATTGACATCAATGACAACAACATATCCTAGCAGCAGCAATATCCAATAGAAAGATTCTTGATTGACTTAAATGTGAACTAATTAGGTCATAATGCATACATAAATGAACATATAAATTAGTAAAGTAGACTGATAGACATACAAAGAACTATATATAAGGATATAAATGGAATAATGACACATAGGTGCACCTATGACAACAAATATAGCTTAGAATTGGTGGTTAGATGTGCTAGGCACCATAGTCTTGATAGGTGTTCGGGTGCAAAAAAATATCAAATTGGTCTCAAAAACCTACAAATGGTTTTCCCTCAAAAATTCAAGTCAATTTACCAAGACTATGGCACTACTCACCATAGACTAGGCATGTTATGTTGATTTTTTTCTAGTAATCTTTGTCTCAGTCTGCTTTGTCTTCTTGTACTTGCAAATTAGGTTTGAAACTTGTATTTGAACCTATGAATGCCCAAATGTTGAAGAAAATGGTGTCATGGCTATATAGGGGCTTGTCTTAGTCAAACCCCTATTTTGGTGATTACCACCTCTATAGATAACCAAGTTGGATCTAAAATAAAAATGTAAGCTCTAAACCTTGAGCATGTCTAAGATTATGATGTGCATAAACATAAATAAGAATCATACTCAAATACATTAGAGTGAGCCTTATATTAGATGACCAAAGGTGATGCATATATCAACTCAAGAATAAATGAATCACATAAATGAACATGAATAAAGGATAGATATCAGATATAAAACTAAAACTCAAAAATGCAAGAATGACATGAAACCATATACCAAACCCTTAAGGATAGGTACAAGTCAATCAGCAGTTAGTGATTCCCTATCATCCTCCAACATTCTTTGAGACTTCCATCATGATGAATGATAATTGATGAAGACTTGAATGAATATTTAATGTTGCTAATTATTCCTCAAATTTGCAAACCTATAGACTCACTTTTGGCAATAATTTCGCATCATAAGTGTGTGTGTGAAAAGTGGACCTGTATCTGTATCTGGAATACACAACACTTCAATTAATTCATTACATGCATGGTTAGTAAATCAATAATCAATGAATAATAAAACCATAACAAATCGACCCATTGCTTTCTAGTAGATGCGAGTTTAGATTGCTCTCAGATTGCTAAGCTATCCAGTGACTAGACAACACCTAAACGAAGGATTTTAATCTTATATGAGCATGAATATGAGCTAAATGGATGCAAGATTAAGCTAACATGATTTAAGCAATAAATGAGATAAATGATCTAAATATGTATGCAATAACAAATATATGAATATTTGAATGCACAAATATCAATGAACCTAGAGCAAAAACAACATAATAACAATATACTCTCCAAGATTTTTGAATGAGAGATGAGAGCCTGAATTTATAGAAAATTTAGAAAGAAACCAAAAGCTGAGATCAAATGATGATGAGCGGTCAAGATTTTCCAAGAGGAAGCACAATCTAGGTGAATTGATGTGATTGGATGCTTTTCTCATTTTTAAAGGAAATTGAACTAAAATTAAGATAAAATCAAGAAAAAAATTGATTTATTCTCTATTTCATTCAATTTTAATATTTAATTGTTTTAATTGCTTTCTTTGAGATTATTTATCAATTTTTAATTTGTTTTTTTCAAGATTATCGCCAATTGATTTATTTTCTCAATTTTTTATTTTTTTTGTCAATTAATTCCTTTTTTGATTTATTTCCTTTTTTGAAGATTTGTGCTCATAATTTCCAATTCCTCTTTCTTGATTTGTTTCCTTTTTTGAAGATTTATGGCAATTTTAATTTATTTTTCAAATTAATTCCTCTTTTTGATCATTTAATGGCAAATTGATTTATTTAATTAAATATGCTAGGATATTTAATTAAAATAAATAGGATAATTGTTTAAAATGATTTTCTTGGAATGATTTAATTAATTAAATTAATATTTAATTAATATTGAGTGATTGATTAATTTTGCCATGTGACATTGATGATTTTAGAAATTAATTGTGTGCTCAAGATTTATTTAATTGCCTTTGGTTAGGATCTTGGTGATGTTGTCAAGATTAGGGGCTCATGGTTTAGATGACCATTTTTAGGGTATTACATTTGCCCCTCTTTGAATTAATGTGCGAGCAGTGTGTTGGTTCAAAGAATAGTTGATGTCTAGGAGATACCAGTTCTGAACTTGATTGATCACAAACTAGATGAAAGTGAGGTATTTAGCTTGATTCGAAGCGACAAAACTGAATGAAGTCTGATTAAAGAGATACCGATCCCGAACTTGATTGAACTTAGGAACGATAGAAAACAAAAATACCAAACTTGAACTTGATTCATCAAGAAGCGGATCTTACTGATCTATGTTGAAATGTGGTGACTGATCAGCAAGGTACTGTACACTCAGCACATATCCTCGCCAGGGTCCAGGGCTGGGGTTCGGGGGTGGCAGCCCCCGATAAAAAAATTTTGCCATTTTTTTGTTGATGAAAACCGACATTGTAATAAAACCCTAAGAAGGCCGACTTTGTTTGTTGCCCTAAAAATGCATGTTATAAGTGGCTGGAATGCTTAAGGCATTGTAAGGTTGATATATTGTTTTAGCTGGATAATAAGAAAGATTGGATGATTGTGTATGGTGGACGTAACCCATTCTGGGTGAACCACGTTAAATCTTTGTGTTATTTGTGTTTTGTTTTATTTCTTTATCTTTTGTATTTAAATCTGCATATAATTGTTAGTTCATATTTGCTTCGGATCTGCTTGAAACCCTAACAATTGGTATCAGAGTGAGGTTTTCTGTAAATTGGCAGGACTTTCATATTTGAGTGGGAGCAATGGAGGATTCCAAATTCAAGGTCGAAAAGTTTAACAGCCAGAATTATCAGTTATGGAAAATGCAGATGGATTACCTGTATCAAAAGGATTTGTGGCGGCCATTGGAAGGAAAGGCAAAGAAAGCGACCACAATGTCAGATGAAGAGTGGGACATTTTAGATAGAAAAGCACTGTGATCCATTCGATTGTGCCTTGCACCGTCTGTAGCATTCAATATAACAGAAGCAAAAATGACTGTAGATTTGATGGCGACATTGGCTAAGTTGTATGAGAAACCCTCGGCTTTGAATAAGGTATTTCTTATGAAGCGTCTGTTTAATTTGAAAATGAGTGAGGGAGGATCTGTAGCAGAGCACTTAAATGAATTTAATACAATTACCAGTCAATTGTCTTCGGTAAAAATTACTTTTGCAGAAGAGGTTAGGGCTCTCTTGATTTTATGTTCTTTGCTAGAAAGCTAGAATAGCTTGGTTATGGCTGTAAGTAACTCTGTCTCTGGTAAAAATACTTTGGTATTTGATGATATTGTTGGTGTTATCCTAAGCGAGGAAATGCGAAGGAAAAACACAGGTGAGACTCCAACATCATCGGGTAGTGTTTTGAATGTGGAGAACAGAGGAAGATCAAAGGAAAGAGGAAAAGGCCCTGGGAATGAGAAGTCACGAGGGAAGTCAAAGAAAGGACGCTCTCAATCTAGAGGAAAGAAAGAATGTTGGTACTGCGGAAAGTCTGGTCATCTAAAGAAAGACTGTTGGTTTCGAAAAAACAAAGAAGGAGACAAAAATGAAAATGATAGTAAGGAAGCTAATATTGCAAGTAATACTTTACAAGATGCTCTAATCTTATGTTTGGATAATATTAATGATTCCTGGGTAATAGATTTTGGGGCTTCATTTCATGCTACACCCCATAGAAAATATTTTCTAGATTATGTTCAAGGTGATTTTGGACAAGTATATTTGGGTGATGATGAGCCCTGTCAAATTGTTGGAAAAGGAAAGATAAAGATCAAGTTGCAGAATAGAAATGACTGGTTTCTGCAGGAGGTAAGACATGTTCCTAATTTAAGAAGAAATTTAATTTCTGCAGGGCAACTAGGTAGTGAAGGTTGCATAGTTACCCTCTTAGACAGTATGTGGAAGGTCGCTAAAGGATCATTAGTAATAGCTAAAGGTGCAAAGGTAGGCACATTATATCTGTGTACAGGTAACACTTACTCTACCCTAGTTGCTACAGATAAAGTTACTGTAGGGACAACAACAATAAATGTTGCAAGAACAGATTCGATAATGTGGAACCATAGGCTTGGGCACATGAGTGAGAAATGGATGAAAACCCTTCACTCCAAAAATCTATTGCCAGGACTAAAGAAGATTGATTTAGAGTTCTGTGAAAATTGTGTTTATGGTAAATAGAAAAGAGTCAGATTTCTCAAGGTTGGGAAAGAGAAGAAGAGTGAGAAGTTAGAGCTTGTACATTCAGATGTATGGGAACCGGCTCAGGTATCATCTCTTGGTGGCTCTTGTTATTATGTTATTTTTATTGATGACTCAACCAGAAAAACATGGGTATATTTCCTAAAACAAAAATCAGATGTTTTTGAAACTTTTAAGAAATGGAAAGCTTTGGTTTAGAATGAGACAGGGAAAAAGTTGAAGTGTCTCGGATCGGATAATGGAGGTGAGTATTGTAGCAAAGCATTTGAAGATTACTGCTCCTTAAATGGGATTCGAAAGCAGAAGACAGTTCCAGGAACACCACAAGAAAATTGTGTGTTAGAGAGAATGAATAGGACTATCATGAAACGCGCAAGGAGCATGAGATTGCATGTTGGATTGCCCTTACATTTTTGGGCAGATGTTGTACATACTGATGTCTATTTGATAAATAGATGACCTTCAACCCCTTTGGATGGTGGTATTCTAGAGGAGGCATGGACTGGTAAAAAAGTAAATTATTCTTTTTTGAAAACCATTGGTTGTGAAGCTTTTGTCCATGTTGATAAAGAAAAAAGAACCAAGTTTGATGCTAAATCTCAGAAATGTACCTTCATTGGATATGGGATAGATGAATATGGCTATCGGTTATGGGATTTTGAAAATAAGAAAATAATTAGAAGTAGAGATGTTATATTCATTGAGAAGGTCATGTATAAAGAACAGATGTAGGAAAAGAAGCATGAATAAGACAAACAAGAATATGTGGTGTTGGATGAGATTCCTGAAAATGAAATGCCATAGGTACCTAATGCTCAACAACAACAGATTGTCTCACAAACTCCTGCAATTGTTAGACATTCTACAAGGTCAAGTAGACCCCCTGAAAGATTTTCTCCTTCTTTGTATTCTATTTTATTAACAGATTCTGGTGAACCAGAAGAATATGAAAAAGCAATGCAGGTAGATGCCAAACAACAGTGAGAGCTAGGCATGAAAGAGGAGATGGACTCCTTGATGAAAAATAAGACTTGGGACTTAGTCCCTTTACCTGCAGAAAAAAGAGCATTGCCTAACAAATGGGTTTATAGGCTGAAGGAGGAGGAAGGAGGTCAGGAAAGATATAAGGCCAGACTTGTAGTAAAAGGTTTTTCACAGAAAAAGGGTATAGATTATGATGAAATATTTTCTCCAGTTGTAAAAATGACTTCAATTAGAACTGTACTTAGTCTTGTGGTTACAGATGATTTACATCTTGAACAATTAGATGTCAAAACAGCTTTTCTCCATGGATATTTGGAGGAGGAAATTTACATGTTGCAACCATAGGGATATGAGGTCAAAGGTAAGGAGAACTTGGTGTGCAGGTTGAAGAAAAGTCTGTATGGCCTAAAGCAAGCATCCCGACAATGGTATTTAAAATTTGATAGTTTCATGGCTGAACATGGTTATTATAGATGTCATTCTGATCATTGTGTATATTTTAAGAGATTTGATAATGACAGTTATATTATCATGTTGATTTATGTTGATGACATGCTTGTTGCTGGGTCTAACATGCAACATATAAATGATCTTAAACAGAAATCAGCCAGGTCATTTGCTATGAAGGATTTGGATGCAGCTTTGAATTTGTCCCAAAGTGAGTATATAAAGAAGGTGTTGAAAAGATTTAACATGCAAGATGCAAAAGCAGTTAGTACACCTTTGGCTAGTCATTTCAAATTGACTAAGGAGATGTGCCCAAAGGCACAGGAAGAGGTTAATAAAATGTCTAACATCTCATTTTCATCAGCTATTGGCAGTCTGATGTATGCAATGGTATACATAAGGCCAGATATTGCACATGCAGTGGGAGTTGTGAGCAGGTTTATGAGTAATCCGAGTATGGAACATTAGAATGTTGTGAAATGGATTCTTCGGTATTTGAAAGGAACTACTACAAAGACATTATGTTTCAAAGGATCTAATACTGCTCTGAGTGGATTTGTTGACTCTGATCTGGCGGGTGATATTGATTCAAGGAGGAGTACTACAGGGTATGTTTTTACTATAGGGGGAACTGCAGTCAGTTGGATTTCTAGGCTGCAAAAGGTTGTTGCACTTTCAACCACTGAAGTTGAGTATGTTGCTTCTACAAAAGCCAGCAAGGCGATGATTTGGTTGCAATGTTTTCTGGAGGAATTGGGTCAGACACAAGAGGATAGCCCATTGTATACTGATAGCCAGAGTTCCATTCATCTTGTGAAGAACTCTGCTTTTCATTCAAGGACACATTCAGCTCAGGTACCACTTCATCTGGACTGTTTTGGAGGAGGGTTAATTACAGCTTGAGAAGATTCACACAAGTGAGAATCCTATCGATATGTTCACGAAGGTAGTTCCACAGGAGAAGCTGATTTCTTCATCTGTTTCTGTTGGTCTTCTTGATTGATAATTGTGGAATTTATACCAGTCGAGTCCTAGTGTTTTATCCAACGGATGTTGCATGTACAGTGGTGTCGTGTAGTATTAGTCTCCAAGTGGGAGATTGTTCGGTGTGGAGCCTGATCAGTCTCCAAGTGGGAGATTGTTGAAATGTGGTGACTGATCAGCAAGGTACTGTACACTCAGCACGTATCCTTGCCGGGGTCTGGGGCCTGGTCGGGCCCCGGGCAGGGGTTCGGGGGCGGCCGAAATTTTTTTTGCCATTTTTTTGTTGATGAAAACCGACATTGTAATAAAACCCTAAAAAGGCCGACTTTGTTTGTTGCCCTAAAAACGCATGCTATAAGCGGTTGGAATGCTTAAGGCATTGTAAGGTTGATGTACTGTTTTAGCTGGATAATAAGAAAGATTGGATGACTGTGTATGGTGGACGTAACCCATTCTGGGTGAACCACGTTAAATCTCTGTGTTATTCATGTTCTGTTTTATTTCTTTATCTTTTGTATTTAAATCTGCATATAATTGTTAGTTCATATTTGCTTTGGATCTGCTTGAAACCCTAACAATCTAGAACTTGATTGATCTAGACACAATGAGTGATGATAAAAAAAATCGATCTTGAACTTGATTGATCAAGAGATGATGAAGATAAATTGTCCAGCTTCATCAAGAAACAATGAAACTGAACACCTGCTTAGTTTTAGCGTGATCAAAGAAACTCTTTAAACCCTTGATTGAGTTTAAACGAATAATCAGCTTGATGAAAAGCGATGAAACTGATTAACGTTAAGAGATTGATTCAGATAAAAGACAAATATCATCTTGATATGAAGCGATGAAACTGACATGCCCCTAGAGATTGATTTGATTCAGATAATCGAGATATCTCCACTTGATATAAAGCGATGAAGTTGAGATGCCCCTAGCGATGAGGTCTTGTTTGATTTTCTTTAGTTGAAAAAAAAGTTTTTTGCTCGACTTTCGATGAAGATTTGAAAATTTTCTCGACATTTGAAGATGTGAGATCATAAGGTCACGAGTATGCCCCCTTGGGAGAGAAATCGAAAGATAGCAAGGCTACATAATGATTATAGGCAATTTTTAGCGATGATAGGTTGTTTGAGCACGAATTGATTCAAAGGAATTTTTGAAAATTTTGCGTTGATTGATAAGAAATTGAGCACAAAGTTGAAGAAGAGAATGAGTAGTTGATGAAAGTGCTAAGTGGTCAACGTCGTGAAACTTTGATGAGAGAAGTGATATCAGATTTCGATTTGGATCCCAAAAATGGACTCAGGACAGCCGATTTATGAGCTCTTGATTTGATTTCATTGTACCTGTGTTGATTCGTTTATGAGATGCGTTCTATATGCTTTTATTCTACATGTATGCATTTCTTTTCAGCTGTAATGCAAATAATTATGGATGTCTATTTTTGTTTCTTTTTATATGCAAATAAATGAATATGAATGAGTAATGAGTAATGCAAATTTTTCATTTTTCTATGCAATAAGATGCATGCAAATGAGTAATAATGAAATGTATGAATCTATATAAGATGTTTATGGATGCAGCTAAACATCTCAAAACACAAGTACTCGATCGGACAAATGATGAAGAAGAAACCACTTAGCTGAGAAATGATGATGCTTCAAACTCTCATCTAGAAGATAAAGAGATTATTGTTATCATACCAAAATCACTCTAGATTCACAAAATGCAAAATGAAATGCAAAATGAGATGCAGAATGAAATGCAACGTAATCCTAGTCACTGGATTTGAAAAGCTTAATTTTCATCATTGAGCATTTTAAAAACATAGTAGGAAGATTAGAGTTCCTTTCTTTATATGTGCAATATTAATTATCTTGTCCGCAATGACCCTTTTTTTCGTTCATATCCTTGGACAGATTTCGCAGGGACCTGGATTGCTGATAAAGAAATTCCCTCAAAACAGACAAAGAAATGATGGGAACCTCCCTATAGCATTCAAATAAGCGGAGTCGAGGTATGTGTGGCGATTTCACCTTAATGTGAAGGCACTTATCACAAACACCCAGCTGATTAGATGTTTTCAGATCATCAGAATCATTCCTACAAGCAGAAAACAAAGAAAATATTATGCCCCCAATCCTTGCTCCTCTTAGTCAAGATAGATTTCCTCAAGTTACTCAAAGGGATAATAATCAAAATTCAATAAAAGACAACACACAAAGAAAATTTTCATGCATAGCTCAAACTGTTCAGTGATTGTTTTCAGTTTTGTTTTGCTTGTGTACTCAGTGATAAAACTCTTCAGTAGTCAGGAGACAGGTAACTGACTCAGAGTGGACGACCAGGTTTCACTGACGTAAGGTTGACTTGGTTGATACTGCTTAGGTCATGTAATGTGTTCTTGTCAATTACCTAAGACTAGGACATTGATCGGTTTCAAGCCATGAGGGTTCCAACGAACTAGGATGTCACAAAAGTGACTGAAATATGTACAAGCGAAAGCAAAAGATGCAGGAAAGTGGGAAATACCAACATTGAGCGCTTGAATACAAGAGGCGCTTGTTTGCCATGTTTTCACCTGCTTGGCAGAGATTCATTCTTTTTTTTTACCAAGGTGCCTGTTTACTAGGTTTTCACCATGACATTTTCTCTCTCTTTTTTCTTTTTTCTTTTTTTTTTTCTTTTTTCTTTTTTCTTTTTTTTTCTTTTTTTTTTTTGAATTTCTTCAAGACTTTTTCTGATTTTTATGATTTCTTCAAGACTTTTTCTGATTGTTATGATTTCTTCAGGACTTTTTCTGATTTTTAGGATTTTTTTCAGGACTTTTTCTAATTTTTAGGATTTTTTTCAAGACTTTTTCTGATTCTTTAAATTTTTTCAGGACATTTTATGATTTTTTAGGAGTTTGTTCAGGACATTTTATGATTTTTCAGGAGTTTGTTCAGGACATTTTAGGATTTTTAGGATTTTGTAATGTTTGCCCTAGTGTCTAGCAAGGTAAAAGGGATTTTGAGTACATGGATGGATAAGTGAATGATGGTGGATGCTTTCAAGGACTATCTCACAACATTAATCCAAGCACAGGGTCCAGATATAGCAATGTAAACCAAGGATTTTAGCGATGTAAAGCAAGGATTTTAGCAATGTAAAGAAAGGATATAGCGCAACGAAGCCAGGATATAGTGTAACGAAGCCATATGGTCCAAAGAAGTGGCCATGTCAAGAGGTTTGTGGAAAGCATGTTTTTGCATTTTGTCCATAATGTTGATCAAGATCTAGATAGGGGACAAATAGGATAATCAAGATCAAAGGTGATAATGAAGGATGTAAGAAAGCAATGGATAGGAGCTAAGGGTGTGGATCAAGTGCAATATATAGGACATACAAAACCTCTAAAGATCCTTAACCTTGTCAAGATCAAAGGTGGAAAAGGGGTATGAATGTAGATAGAGCGGGTGAGGGATAATGGAGGATGAAGGATAATGGAGGAAGAAGGATAATAGATGGATGTACATGGATGGAACTTGCCCCCAATGTAAAGTGAAAAAGGATAATGGATTACGCATGATGCCTGTTTGCCAGGTTTTCATCATGGTACTTGCCCAAGGCGCCACAAGAAGTGGTTTTCACACAAGGATGAATTTATTTCTCTTTATTTATTTATTTCTGATTTTTTTTTAATATTTTTTCATCATTTTTTGTTCTTTTTTTGAAAGATAATGAAGGCATGATAGGGGATGGAAGAAGTACCCCAATGTCTCGCTACTTTGGATGGTACCCTTAGAATATGAGTTGCAATAAACCATGGCTATGAAGGTATGCTCAAAGATGTTGGTAGGATAATGAAATGAAACTAGGGCAAGGACTTATGTAAAGGATTGGATAAGACGGATGGAAGGGTGAAAAAGAGGTGTTGGATAATAGATGGAAATGCTGGAAAGATCAACATTGGCACACGCCTTGAGGGATGGTGGACATATGGAGGAGAGGTGAACCTTAGATTTTGAGATTTGGATGGAGGAAAGGTTACATATTTTGGGGCATAAGAACCCAAAATGGATGAAGGAGGTGATGGAGGAATAGACTTGGAAGGTTTGGATGGAGGAACAACAATTTTGGATGCCAATTTTGATTTTTCTTTAGACTGTTGTGCTTCAAGTACCCGCTTAGGGATCCACATGGTTTTTTATTTTTCATGCTTTTGTAGTTCCTTAGAGCGCATTGCTTGTACAAGTGCCTTAGGAACCCATATAACTTTTTACTTTTATTCTTTCTTTGTGGGCCTTTGTGGCGTTTTGTATGTTTCTTTTTCTTTTTGGATCATATTTTTCTTTGTTTTGACATGTCGATTAGATGGGACATGTTGATCCTTGAATACATGTGGATTACTTGACTTATGAATTTTATGCTTGGCATCTAAATTGCTTGGAGGGAGAAAAGAATGTGTGGATGGATAGGAATGATATGGAGGTCTTTTAGATGGATGGAAGGTACTCAAAGATGTGTGCCTTTGTTGATCTTGCATAAGGGATGGAGGGATATAGGGACCTAGAATGGATGGAAGCAGCAAAGGAGAAAGTGTATATTTGGATTTAACTGGAGAAATGTAGGATTTATGGGGGATACCAACATCTTGAGAGTGAGAAACGTAGCCATTATAATCAAGATTTTCTTTTATAGCAGGGGGTTCTAATATACCTTTTCCATGAATGTCTAACCCTTTTCTTTGATAATGCATGCTTTGAAATATCTTTTTAACAAAGGGTTTCTTCTTATTTTTGATGCTAGAGGCAAGTCCATTTTGAGGTGGAGGTATCTTGCATGGAATGATAGGATTGTGAGAGGGCTTTATGGGCATGATGGACTCTTGAGGTGAACATGGAGGATTATGACAAGGAGATGAAGGGATACTTTGATCTTGACATGGAAGAGGACCATTGGATAGATTAGGAAGGGTGTTTGACTCTTCATTTTGAATAGGATCGTTTGAAAAGGTGGAAGAGGTATCATGATCTTGCTTAGGAAGTAGACTAGGAATGGGATTTGGAAGGATGCTTTGATCTTGAGATGGAAGGAGGTCATCTTGGAATAAATGGAAAGGTATAAGGGGATCATCATGGGATTCTAGTGAAATGGGATATTTTTCAATCATTAGATGGGATTGAGGAGTTTTGGTGTCTTGATCTTGATTTATGGTAGGACTTATTCTTTCATTTTCCAGATTATCCTCTTGACATAGAGTCACTTCTAAAGAAGGGGTAGGATTGTGCATAGGCGTAGGGGATTCTTGGAAAATCTCCATATTTTGGCATGATGGGGAAGCATTTTGGAAAGGGCCTTCTGGAGTGGGTATGATTGGAATTGGAGTGTATGATGGCAAAGGATCTAGGATTTTTAAATCTTTAGAGGAACTTGTATCAATATTGGCATTAACTTGGATTTCCATAGGAGATAGCCCTTGAAGGTCAACACGAGAAGTTTCATTGTTTGAAGGAGATGGTATAGATTGTTGCTAAGTCTTAGGAGATGAAGGCATCATGGAAGGGATGGAGGCTACATATGAAGTCTTGCTAGACATAGGTTCACGATTTTGATCATGCTTAGAAATAGTTCCTTCTTTTTCTTTAGGTGAGTCATTAGGATCTTCAATTTCAATAACACCATTATCAATGAGATCTTGAATCTTATGTTTTAATTCTATGCAATGCGAAGTCTTATGTTCATTTTGTCTATGATATGCACAATGCTTACTCAAAAATTCCCATCCCCATGTGGTCTTTTTAGGTAATATGATAAGATTGTTCTTAATAAGCTCTTCCAAAGCTGACTCAATAGATTGCCCCAAAGGTGTAAACTGTCTATCTAGGGAATATTTGGAGGAAATGTATTTATGTCTTGGTGAAGGGGTCTTGTGAGCTTGTTTGAGATTTGGTCTTTGATTGTCAATTATTTGTTGGTATTTGATTGTCAAATCATATAATTGTTTTAGCATTCCTTGAAGTTTCTCACTCTTGATATCATGCATTTGTTTTTCAAATGGAGTCATTGATTTATTTTGTTGGATTTCCATGTCATATATTTCTTTCTTGATATCTTGAAATATTTGAGCAAAGGTAGCCATGGGAATTGGAGCTAAGGTATCCATGAGATTCTTACTTTTGTCAAAAAAACTAGAAGAGCTTTTGGTTTGAACATGCATTTACAACCGACGGGACCAAGAGCTAGATGTGTTGCAGAAGTCAAGATCAAATTGTAGCTAGTTGTTCATTTAACGTAGTGATTGAGAGAAGTTACTAAGATCTGGTCTGGTTTCAGGAATGATTTATCCTGTGTAAGACGTTATCTAAGTTAACTTAGGTTTGATAAGATGTTTGTTTGAACTAGCTTAGAGATGACCGACAAAATCGTGCAATGCAATGACAGAGGTACACTATCAAGTTTGTTTATGCTCTGGAGGATGATAACCAGTTTTAGGCTCGTTGTAGACTGATCTGGGCAATTTTGACTGTTTTGACTAATAAGATTATGAATTTGTACAACAGAGGATTGGACAAAGACAAGATTCTAACAGACAAAGTTTCAATGACTGATGACTACTAGTTTTTGATAAGGACTAATGTTTCAATGAGTGACAGAGACCAGTTTTGGAGTAGAACAGAGTTTTGATCACTGAGTTGTTGATTTGTTTGATTTGTTTTCTCCAATTTTAGTTTTAGAGATGAAAACATAGAAAACACGCAAGATATATAATAATTCAATCACATCACGCTAACCCTATGGAAGTTGACTTAGAGAAGAAAACCTTTGCTTGTTGACTTAGGTACACACCCAATAGCTAATCAGAATATGGCCGCTGAGTCTCACGCAATGGATTCTCAATGTCGTATTAACCGACTCCAAACGCTAATGGGGGCACGATATGGCAAGTGTCTTGGGAGAGTTACTATCTCTCTTGCACAAAGATTATCAACCTTTCGGAGGTGAATCGGGTAGCTTCTAATCTTATAGTTCTTAGTTAGGAATTCTGTTTGAAATTACCCATTGAAGTCATGCAAGCATGATTGAGGCCTATAGCCCAACAAGGTACTGAAACAAGTTGTAGTCACATAAACGTGATTGAGACCGCGAGGCCCTACAAAATGTTCGATATGAGAGATCTCAAAGAGAAAACTCAAATAATCCCATCCTCTGAGACTTTAATCACCTGAGGCCTATTTATTATAGTGAGTTGGAATGCTTAGGTCCAGTTGTACTCACTTGGGTCATTCTCACAGGGTGATTACTTTTTCCCACTATGACAGGCCCGCTAAAGGTGCACAAATCTCAAAACTTAGAAAAAATCTTTGAGGGTCTAGATTTCTGATTGTCTATAAAAGACAAGAGCATACTCTCTTACCTCTCAGATTTTTCTAAAAACATGAAAGACAAATTTGTTCTTTAACCAGATAGCAATTTAAGTGCCTAAGAAAATACTAAATTAATACACAATGTTTAGTCGATTCTCTTTAGGCAACCTGCAAAAACAACGCTTCAGTAGTCATGTTGTTTTTTTATTCTTTGACAGGCGTATGTTTGATTGATAAATTCTTTGTCAAGCGAACCTGCAAACATTAAAAGCCCAAAATTAGTTGCCAAAATAACATTAAAAAAAATCATCAAAAGAAAATTCTATCATGCAAACTGTAAATTAAACTAATCTAACAAGAATTTCCATTTTTTATGACTATCCTAGTTATGACAGTTTTGATAGTACTGCACTCTATCGTTTATAACTTTTGAACCAGATATAATTTGGAAAATCGCTTCGGTGGAAATGTGAAAAACTTGGTTTTACAGAACATCTTAAAATTTGGGTTAGATCCAGCGGTTCAATAAAAATTTATTCCCTCTGAACCGAGACCATTTTTTACTGTCACAAAAGAATAAGTAAAATGATAGTCTTGCACTCTGTCAATCATAACTTTCAAACCCAAAATCTTTAGGAAAATCACTTCAGTGAACCTATAGAAAACTCGATTTTAAACAACATATAAAAAAAAATTGAGATCCAACAGTTCAATAAAACGTTATGCTCTCCAAACCGAGACCATTTTTGACTGTCATAGAAGAACAATAAAAAAGAAAGATTTTTATTTGTAAATTTAACACATGTTTATTAGTTATAAAAACCAAACATTAAATTTGTTCAAGAAACATTAGAAATATTGTAGTTGTGGGTTCGAGCCCCACTGTGGGTGCCAGAAATGTGTGTGTGAAAAGTGGACCTGTATCTGTATCTGGAATACACAACACTTCAATTAAGTCATTAGTTGCATGGTTAGTAAATCAATAATCAATGAATAATAAAACCATGACAAATCGACCCATTGTCTTCTAGTAGATGCGAGTTTAGATTGCTAAGCTATCCAGTGACTAGACAACACCTAAACGAAGGATTTTAATCTTATATGAGCATGAATATGAGCTAAATGGATGCAAGATTAATCTAACATGATTTAAGCAATAAATGAGATAAATGATCTAAATATGTATGCAATAACAAATATATGAATATTTGAATGCACAAATATCAATGAACCTAGAGCAAAAACAACATAATAACAATATATTCTTCAGGATTTTTGAATGAGAGATGAAAACCTGAATTTATAGAAAATTCAGAAAGAAACCAAAAGCTGAGATCAAATGATGATGAGCGGTCAAGATTTTCCAAGAGGAAGCACAATCCAGGTGAATTGATGTGATTGGATGCTTTTCTCAGTTTTAAAGGAAATTGAACTAAAATTAAGATAAAATCAAGAAAAAAATTGATTTATTCTCTATTTCATTCAATTTTAATATTTAATTGTTTTAATTGTTTTCTTTGAGATTATTTATCAATTTTTAATTTGTTTTTTTCAAGATTATCTCCAATTGATTTATTTTCTCAATTTTTAATTCTTTTTTGTCTATTAATTCATTTTTTGATTTATTTCCTTTTTTGAAGATTTGTGCTCATAATTTTCAATTCCTCTTTCTTGATTTGTTTCCTTTTTTGAAGATTTATGGCAATTTTTATTTATTTTTCAAATTAATTCCTCTTTTTGATGATTTAATGGAAAATTGATTTATTTAATTAAATATGTTAGGATATTTAATTAAAATAAATAGGATAATTGTTTAAAATGATTTTCTTGGAATGATTTAATTAATAAAATAAATATTTAATTAATATTGAGTGATTGATTAATTTTGCCATGTGACATTGATGATTTTAGAAATTAATTGTGTGCTCAAGATTTATTTAATTGCTTTTGGTTAGGACCTTGGTGATGTTGTCGAGATTAGGGGCTCATGGTTTAGATGACCATTTTTAGGGTATTACAATAAGGATATCATAAAAGTGCATATCACAAATGAGGAAAGTTACTTTTACAAGATTAAATTGATAAAAAAAAACTGACATAAAATGGTCACATTTGAAAACTAAGACCAAATTTTGAAATGTCAAGGCCAATACTAAAAATACCCAAAATTTTGGGAATTTTATTGGGTCATGTGTGCAAATCAGCATAGAACCACCAAAATATGCCTTCAAAAAGTGAGATGTGAGATATTAGGGCCTTGACATTGGATCTAGACCTATTTTTTTAATTTGATGATAGTTTAATGTGAAATACAAATTTGAATTTTAGAATAGGATAGGACTCATCTTCTTGAGATGAGGAGTTAAGTTCAAGGCTAGAGATGGTCCTAAAAATGTCTAGGGGAGTGGAAAACTAAAGTGCTAAAGAGAGTGTGAAATTGGGCTCACAATTAAGGAGTACAATTTATGACACCACATTTAGCCCTCACTTTAGTAGTCATATGACATCACATGAATATGCAAACTAAAGTACATAAAAGTAAACATTCATGTAAC
Source organism: Cryptomeria japonica (assembly GCF_030272615.1). NCBI lineage: Eukaryota > Viridiplantae > Streptophyta > Pinopsida > Cupressales > Cupressaceae > Cryptomeria > Cryptomeria japonica. The sequence goes on along the minus strand of NC_081408.1, from coordinate 451,663,843 downwards.
AGATACTCATAAGGATGTCGAACAAAGCCCTGGTGTAGCAATACCTACAATACAACATTACGAACCACATTCTACAAAACCACATTTTAAGTGAAATCAAAATCATCTAAAAATGCTTACTAAGAGTGATGAAATTTGAGGCTAGATATATGCTCCCCATGTTTTTGCTTGCACCTTATGTATGTAGAAATAGGGTATCATGAATACCACATCAAATTGTAAAAAGAAGTGATGATAAATGCTTCCAATGGAGTCATTAATGAAAACAACACCATATCAAAGAGCATTTGGTAAGTACGAGAGTTGAATCACGATTTCAATGCAACAAAAGACATGCAACCCAAAGCTCTCTAGCTCAAGTTATGATGAAATGGTTGAACTATGTTAAATTAGGGTTTAAAGAGAATTTGCCTTTAAATAGTGAAATTTTTAACTTTTGAATTGTTCATTTGTCTTATTCAATTTTATCTTTTTTGCAGAGGAGCCACACTAACATGAGAGAAAGATGCCACATAAGTGAGAGTATCAACCACTCAAGATAGGGATGTTGAGGCAATATGTCACAGAGGGCACCTAGACACACAAGGTAGGCCACGCTAGCTTTACCATGTACTTGATTTTTTATTTTTTATTAGGTCTATGCAAAATAACTTAGATTAACCTTGTCAGTCTACCGTTTTGGATGTCATGGTCCCATATGGGTGCCATTGACCAAATAGGGGATTTTGCATGAGATTTGATGAGAAAGTTGAAAAATTGATGATGCGAAGCAAAGTGCTAATTAGATCTCATCAAAGTGCTTGTAGGCCCCTCCAACGATGTGAACATGCAGGTGGGCACATATACACTCTACTATGGATGGATTTAAGGCCACTTAGAGACGGGTACTTATCTACTATCCTTTGGGCTCAACTTAAAATTGTGAAGGTATTTCCAAAAGTGCTCTTAACAAGGTTTTAAATAGTTGATGATATTATCATTGGAAGGAACTATGGTTATGAGATTCTCATTGGGACTATAGTTATGATATTAATGATATTGGATTCTGATATTGGATTCTGGGGAATGGGTTGGCATAATTCTTTAGGCCTTCCATGAGACGACATGAACGTAACTGGTATACTTTATTCATCAAGCACACGGCATTGTACCTACTCTCCGAACAGTTCATTTGCAAAGTACATCTCAAAAAAACGGGGGTGGCCCTATCAATTCTATGGCCATAGTTGTTTAGTGGATGGCTCCCAAGCACGTTGATAAATCGAGTAGAATGTAGCATTACAATGTAACAATCAACATATATACCCAAGTGAATACTTGACCCCAATATTTATCACAAGTCAATATCAATTAACCACATAAGACGTCTTATATAGCTATTATACCTTGAACATGCACTTACAAATATAAGCATCATTATAGTCACTTAAGATGTTTTATATTGTCATTACATACATAATGGCAAGGTGCAGACATGTACATAATTCTTTGATGATTTAATAGTTTAACTATGCTTAAGAATTGTTCCTTGGTTTGTAATATCAAATCACAAACATCATGTATACTTTTAATAAACTTATATAGTCTTATAGAAGCCTAGAACATAGATGAATCTAAAGAAGTGTTTGATCTTGAACCAATATTGATTAGTGTCGACTTCATTGGGCAACAAACTCATGAACAACAAAGAGAAAAGGAAAATTTTAAGTATATCATCAACAAAACTAGATTTACATTAGAATGAAATCAAAGATTATACCAAATATGATGGGCATGCTTAATAATCTATCTCAAAAATACTACCTATGTACACTAAAAGAATGACCATTACAAAACATTTGTAATATATTAGATGTTGTCACACATGCATCAATATTTTATTATAATTGCACTAGCAAACATGATGAGATAAACTATACAATTGTGACTATACAATCCCCTAAATCATTACAAATCCCCATGGAAACATTCATTACATAAGATATAAAATACAATACCTTTCTATGCTATTACAAAATACATTTACTTCATTTATGACTTAGATGCAAAGCTATTGATGTCCTAAAATATATTAGGAGTTTAGTATGTTGGCATTATGGATGAATTGATTATGTGCTGCATTGATGTTTTGTCATTGATGTCAACACTAGCTATTATGGTTGGTTACCGACAAACAAGTTTTGGTTACCGGTAGAAGATCTAGTGTTACCGACAGAAAGGACTATCTGTTGGACACTTTCGGCATGTTTGGATCAATAGAGTATTTTTGATTTTATGTGTTACATGTTCCTGGAGCATGTTTTGGCCAGTTGGTATTGACTTGGTAATCGGATGCTATCATACACTCTTGTAAACCCTTATCGGCATTGGTTTAAGGTTTAACCGGCAGATCTTTCACTGAGGAATCCTGACAGGATGCATAAGTGGTGTTGGTGCGGCTTCTAGATGGATTTCAGGATGCTGAAGATGTTCTTTGATCGTGCTTCAACTGCTTGAAGACATTGATTTGGTGTGATGGACCCTAGATAGGTCTGGTATCTATCTAGGTTATGGACCGGTATCATGTTAACGTGTACTCTACATGTTACTGGGATGTTTCGGGATGTTCTATGGATTGGTTATTGTTGTTTTGGTCTTAAGCCAACATGGCATATCATTGTAATATGGATCTATGTAATGATCTTATTGTAATATCTTTTAGGTGGCCGACCTAATTGGTTTACGCCTTAGGGTTGGTATAAAATGATGTAAGATCTCATTGTAGATCATGGGAATAAGTGTCATGGTCTTGAAATGCAATATCATATGCAAAGGAGATTTGGTCGCCTTAGGGTTGGTATAAAATGATGTAAGATCTCATTGTAGATCATGGGAATAAGTGTCATGGTCTTGAAATGCAATATCACATGCAAAGGAGATTTGGTCGATCATAGGTGATCGAATTGGGATTAAGGAAGAGGTGAAAAGCCTCCGGTATTGAGCTTAACTAGGACTGTAATTGGGCGTGGTAGATGCTATCTCTGGCAGTTCATTACTCTGGATTGTTGTCCATTTATCTTGAGGTGGTTATTACCTCTCTGTAGTCAGTGAGACTCTTTTGTAATGAGCAGTACGCTCTAGGCAGTGTGCCTTCCTGCATGTGCAGGCCCCTCATTGTATCACATACTTTTTGTAGAAGTATCATCTGACTGTGGGTAGGCTTCCCACCGTGGTTTTTCCCTTTCCGGGTTTTCTACGTACAAATCATGGTGTTATGTGGTATGGTTGCATTGTGTTGATTATCTGCTTTATTGTTAAGTTTCATTGCTTACCGGTATCTGTTTCTGCTATTTCGGTACTTAATATTTATGTGATCCGGTTAAAGGTTATTAAATGGATTAATTGATATAATTTGTTAACAACTAATTCCACCCCCCACCCCCGCCCCCCCCTCAGTTGTTCACCGGCTATCCTAACATAGTAGACCAAAAAATAGGTTTGACGACCAAATGTTTGAATGAAGGACCAAGTGAGATATATATAGATCTTGCATTTTTTAGACTAAAGCCTTATGATGATAAAAACATTGATGATGTAAGATACCCACCCTAACATGTTCATAGTTGTTTGTACATCATAATTCATGTCTCAAATTGTGAGGAATATACTTACAAACACATTGAAGTATGCAAGGGAGGCATGCAAGAGCACACCATAGATCTAAAAATCCTATTTTCATTCATTTTACCCTTAGTTTTGGCATGTCTAAAAAACCTAATCACCTATTAAATGCAATACAAATTAGTTATTACCTCTTTTTTTTTAATCCATGCCCTTTTTATTCAAAACAAATTTTGAGCATGATCTAATGGATTTGATAGCTACACAGCTCCATTGGATCAATTTTAGCACTTCTAGAACATTTTTGCCTTTACCACTACAAGTTGCATGCAAATCTACACCCTTTTGATGAACAATGGTTTATGGGTAGGGGAAACCCTAATATGGAAAACTATGACTTTAACTTTAGTCATAAATGATCTTCTAGGCATGTAGGGAGGTATGTAATACAATGAAAAACCTGAGAATTTTAGACCATTGGGGGCAACTCATATTCATGCTTTTAGTTCACGCATAGAGGATCGAAGTTGGTAAGGAACTCATACCATTAAGGTATGTGAAATGAGCGGAGTTCGAATAAGTAATCTCGATAAGGTAATAAATTGCAAAATGTCGAGGATCAAGTCGAGCATACATTATGACAAGTACCCCATAGACAGGGAAGACCAAAAATCTAACTTTGAATGAGTACTTAGTAAACAGTTTTGAAGTCACAAGGTTTGAATTGGTGAAGAAGACATTATAGGAAGGGAAAATCCAAACGAATATACTTAGGAAACATTCAAAGGGTAGGGGATTGTGATGTCAAGAATCAAGGTAAAGGTATGACAAGTAGAGGAAGCCCAATGAACCAATAAGGATAGAGGGAAAGGTGGGGATGGGTAGAGTGACATACTAGGATGGAAAAGTCTAAAAGTTTGACTAAATACTCAAATTTTAGAAAATTTATCAAAAACACACTTGGAATTTTTTTTGATTTATGCACATTTTGACTAAGAACACAAGGTAGATGACACTTAGATAAAATGACAAACAAAGACACCACAAATTTCTCATATCAATTATATACTAAGGGCAAATGGAGCTTAGGTGAACAATTAAATTAGGACTCAATAAAGAAAATTGCACTGTGGCTTGAATCCTAACAAGTCGAATAAAAAAAGGTACAGGGGCAAAATACACATCATGCACTTGACCTTGATGACATGGATTCTTATTTAGATTATATTGTTGATCTTGAGGATGTTGATGTGGATCTATTGTTGACCGATGATGACTTGGCTAATTTGGAGATGGAGCTAAGTAAATGGGAAGCACATGTGCCAACATATGAGATAGAAGACAAGGTTGGTAAGTCATCAAAGGCAAGTTTCTCACATACACAATCTAATCCTATCATTATAGTGAGGCACCCATTGAAAGTCCTATTAAGAATATTGCAACTATACTATCCACTTCCACAATACCCATTAATAGACAATAGAGTTCTTTGAACTTTAGTTGTAAAAAAAAATTAAGATCGTATACAAAGGTTAACTCATTTTCTGTCTATGATATGTATTGAAGTCTAATTTTAATTTATATATATGAAACCGATAATATGTATATTTTTGAAAAATATTTTTAAAAAATTATGTATTTTCAAATGATCGATAAATTTACCAACCTTTTAAAGAAAGATAGAGCATTGTCATTTACATAATTCTAATCTATCCAAGGATTTCCTATCGTGGCATTTGTTGTTTGTGTTAGCATTCACATAATATCACTACTTAGACTAGAGGATGAAAGGCCAGAAACTAGTCTTAAATAAAGATAGTTAATTTGTATAGACACGACGGAAACCAGTCTTCTTTAATTAAGAGATGCAGTGCTGTCGAGACATAAAATAACGTCAAGGCTAGTATAGGAGAATTAACAAACAGCCAATCAACAGATTAACACGTTATCAAAATATGGAGAGCACTCTCTCTACAGGTAACGCTGTGAAATTGAGAATGGTGAGCTTTCAATTATAATAAGAGAGTTTCCCTGAAAAGTTTACTGATTACAAATTCAGGCAATAGAAAGTGGCATGACCTTTTGACAAGCTTATCAATACAAAGAAAATAAAATGTAAAACTTTTGTACAATTTGAGTTTTTGGCACTCAATCACACCAGATAACTGCCTCCGAAATTAAGGCATACAAATATTTACTGCAAGGCATGTGAAACAGGCCAATATTCTCATCAGACCAGAATATAAAGCAGCACTATACAAGACCCCAGAGTATAAAACCGAGGATTAAACATTGCAGGGTCCGAAATCTGTCAGGCACATCTTGCACCGAACTCTGTTCCATTGAAACCATAGAAATGAAGCAACAGCATTGATATTACATTCCCCTGTTAAGAAGAAGAAAGAGAATTTAATTCATGGCTGACCATTGATGTATAACATCATGTTTTGATAAACTCTGATATGGAAATGCCTAGTATATTGAGTCATGGTATCTAACAAGAAAAACCCATTTATACGCAAGCAAGTGAATATCCATTTCCATTCAGCACACCTGACTGCTATCAGCAGGACAAAATAAAAGGCCAGTTGCACATTCTTGCAGTTGTTCTGGATGATCAATCCACGACTTTCGGGATTGGATCAACTCCAAGATCCAATCAAAAACCTACATCAGCCATCAACAAATTATTTAGAAACCCCTTTTCCAAAATTTTACACTTGATAAAAACATTACTGAGACTTATTGTTGCCTTTTCAAAATTAGCACCAGTTGTATCATCTCCGGCATAGGCATTATTTTAATTTGTTGAAAAAATTGTTCTATGCGTTTGTTTACAATCATACATTTACTAATCTAGAGAAAACTACCGATCACCTCTTTATCCATTAATAGCATATAAAATTACAGAAAAAAAGAACATAAACAAATAAACTAAGAAATGAACCCAAAAAATATGCATTTATCTGTTGAAAGTTTTTAAGGTTGCCTGATAAGATAGCTAGACCTAAGATGGCCTTGCCATCCCTGATCAAACGGTATGCTCCCTGTGAAGGGAATTTGAAATTCAACTATGGTGGAGTTGCTAACGAAAGCCCAGTCCAATCTGAAGTAAACGGCAAATGATGAGATTGAAAAAGTAATCTTCTTTCACTCTATACAAAGATGGTCTTGAATTAATTACCAAGTGAGGCAAAGGCTTTGCTTCGAAGGGTCGAACAAGCCCTTGTCCAGTTAAAATGCCTTTGATATTCAGGGTTATCCTCTTATGACCACAAACCATTCAAGGAAAAGGAGTTCCCTAACTGAAAATTTCTCAGATCATTGAAGATATCAGAAGCGTTGACAAATTCAGAGTTGTCAATATTCTATATATTAAGAGGAATCGTAATAAGTAGCAAAGGAGTGGGCTTACACTCAGAGGAAGGGGTACCAGGCATTAAAACTTCATTGCCTCTTCCCGAAACAGCCCACCCCAAGGACTTTGTAAATCAAAATCATTAAATTATAATTAATATGGGTAGGATATCCATGTGTACCCTGCAGTCTAAGTACAGTCAGATGCGCTGGGGTCCCAAATGTGCTCAATGCATTGTTGGCCTTTGAAAGTAACATAATATGCCAGCACCGACCTGCAGGATAGTTATATGAAATCTGCTTCAATCATGTGAGTGGCAATGGAAAAGAGCTAGAGATTGCCTTCACAATAACAGTAAGTGGCAGTAATCACATATTAGGTACACCTCCATTTGATGAAAGAGTTTGCAGTTTGGTTGGTGTTCTGCAAAATCTTGGCATCAGTAGTTTTTAGTTTGTCTTGGTCTATCATTGGCCTTTCCTTTGATACTGCAAACAATAAAATTATGCATTTCATTCCCAGCTTGAGGAAAGCGTCAGAGGTTTATACCCCAGCCAAAGCATATGCTTCTGATGAATCCACCATTAAAGTCAGCTAGGGAAAAGAAACGAAAGGTGGTTTCCGTTTTTTAGACCACTGCCAAGCATGACACCAATTTGGTGAGTAAGACACAAAATTCCATGTGGGATTGTTTATTTCCATTAATCTAGGATGCTTTGACATGTACAATCCTACTACCCCCTTCAGTTTCAAACGTGCGACATCCATTACATGATATGCATGCAGTCATCATCAGGCCAACACAGGCTATACTAATTAAGTAATTCGGCTTGAAGTCATTCTGCCTCCCCTGTTCTTTTCAGGTTCTTTAGCTTTGAAAATTTGGATATTGCTAGAGGATTTTCTACGGACAATGGGGATAACTGTTACCAATCCACCCAAGTTTCACAAAAATTAGGCCCACTAAGTTTAATTTTAAAATCTCGTTGTGCACTGCCTTTGTGCCAGTTTGACTTAATTTCATGTCTTTAGTTTCCCTCGATGTTAAAAGTGAGTTTCTTTTATTTCTTTCTTTTTATTTAACCCTCAATTTTTATTTGATTGATTCATTTGTCTACGAATATTTCTAAATCTTAGTCTGTTTCCCCACTCTCGGAGTACATGGCATTGAGTCTTTCCAAGGATGTTAGCGTTTGTAAATTATTTTGTTCCTTAGTGAGCAGAGGAAGCAAGGTAGTGAGAGTTCACAGATCCTCATCTTGTTTCATTTTGATGAGGAAATACATGTTTAATAAGTTTCTCTTCTGCTCTATCAAAAGGTTGAATGAGTGGGCAACAGGTGTCGGTCACTCACTCATTCTATCTTTGGAGTGTTTTACCCTTCGCCTTGCAAGTGAGAAAAATTAGTCCAAATAACTTCATCTCAAAACCTCTTTTCCCACGGTTGCCTTTTGAATCTTTTCGGTTTCCTTCTGGTTTATTAAATCTTAAAACGAATGAGTGGGTGACAGACGTTGCAATATCATGATCCATTGCACCATCATGCCTTTTGGGGGTTTTTTCCAACTTAAAAGCCCTTTTTCTCTATGGATACAGTTTAGAGCCACCATATTTTAAAATCTTGAGCTTTGTGGTAGTACTTGTGATGCCCAAGTAAATGTTTTTCAAAGTTATTGTGCCTTGTATGGTGAGTTAAAAAACATTCAGAGATTTGATATAAGTCACTTCACAAATTTATCAACTTATTCTTAAGGCTAACCAATTATCAACTTATTTTTCGAAGGAGACGAAGAGGGTGTTAAAGTGGATTGGGGACTTCTTGAGAATTCGCTAGTCATACTGCTCTATCTGGCTCTAGAGAGGGGCAGAAGATATTTATTGCAAATGTTAAAATTCTATTGCAAATGTTAAAATTCTATTGCAAATGTTAAAATTCTATAGCAAATGTTATTTTAGCATTATGTTAATAAAAAAACTATCACCCTTTTTTTAATGAATTTTAGGACTGATTTCAACAAATTTTTTGGTTTTTAAAACATTTGCCGAATTTAAAATTCTATCGATAAAATTCAGCGAGCCTTGTGACATAAGCCTATACTCGCAAATTTTCAGAACGTGTACACAAAATTTATAATAAAGGAAAAAATCACAGAATTCATAGACAAAGCAAAATATTGAGCAGAGAAGGCAAGTTTATTGACAAAAGGAAGTAGGAAGGACTCAAGTACTAACAGAAGATGTATCTGAAGCTATCAAGATTCAAGATAACAAAGGAATTAAATGTTATTGAGAAGATGTCAGGGAGACAAGTTCTCAAGAACTTGTCTTACACATGCTCAGTGCATGATGCGCGTAAGATGGTTGTTTCAAGCAAACAAATAGCATTAAGTTAACTAAATAAAATCAAATATTTATTTGATTTTATTGATTATATAATCAGCAATTGTTGTCGTCTTTTTTTGGGGGGGTTCTCTGGTCTTACCCAGTAAAAATTTTATTTATATGTGAGATATCTTTGCATTACGTCTAGAAAACTTAGATCTTAAATTTGTGTATTGTAAATACTAAAGACCATAGTTACAAGACTTGTCCAGACTTTTCAAGTCCTGAGCTAAAGACCAAACCAAGGCCCGGGGATTCGCGACTCAAGTACACAACAAGTCTGGTCAGACGCACCGAACTCAATGAGTCCCGACAGGTAGACTCAACCAGGTCTATGAAAATCAGGGGCAAAAAAAAATAAAAATTGAAAATGCTTAATGGCTTCCTCTACAGATAATGCAATTTCAGTCCCAAAATTATCATTCATGTGATGGCTACAGGAGTATGTGACTTCGATACTCTTGTTGTGATCCTAAACTGGTCACTTTTGAAACTGAATATGACACCGCATAACTGCCAAAAAAATTTAAGCTGTAATTGAAAACGATTTGGAACAATGGGTAATGAAAATTTTCTAATGAAAAATTTCTAGACGGATAAACTAAACTTGAAGCTTCACTAAAACAGACCAGGCAACTGCTGGAAATAAGATATCAAATTTCTAAGTAGCAAAAATTCTAAACCGACTCTTTTTCTAAGGGTTGGACAGATAAGTTATAATATTACTATCAATAGACAAATGCTACATTAGCTAGATAACAACCTTCCAGAAGTGTGGAAGTCAACTCCAACCAACTCTGGAGCAGTATGAACATTATTTTGAATAAACACAATCATCAGACCTGTGCATGAACTTCATTCCCAAAAAAGCATATGTCTTTACAGCTTAGAGGCCTTTTTATAATTTGTTTCAACCTTGTGAACTTTTAACTTGGTAAATGTAGGATGAAGTTACTTTTATAGGTATTCCCCATTTGTGATCCTTTTCACTTCATACATGTGGGATAAGCGAAGGACCCGCAAGATATAATACTATGCTCAAGGTTATTAATATTGAGCACTGTAATAATTTTATATTTATTTTTGCCTCCATTTTAATGGATTTTAAAGTTCTCCTTCTGTTATAACCACAGAACCACCCAAGAACAATCTAAATTATTCTGGCAAAAGATTCTCTCCCATGAGGAAGGATAGATTTTATGAAGCTATAGAAAGCCTTTCCCTCAAGAAACTATCATAGGGAATAAAGCCAGGCTGCCAACAAGAAAATCATGGTATTTTTTTTCAGTCTAACGGCAAGGAAAGCAGAGAAAATCCAGAGGCTAGGGAAGAAGAAAATCCTTAGGGTATGCTGTAATTTTTGTCTCTGATTCAAGAGGAAAAGGAATCTGTTCTGGTGTGGATGTTGAACCCTCAATTCAAGACTTTTTGGAAGAAGCTCAAAAACGAGTTAAGATTAAATGGTGGCTAAGAAGGATGGTAAAAGTCTATTTCCGACATGCGTGCAAAAGTATATTTGAAAGACTAACAACACAAAAAATATCAGGACAGTTATGCCTGACCTTGGAATAACTAAAACGAGACTTAGTTCTCGAAATGCACCATGGAGAGTGCACATCGGAGAAATCACCATCAGCTCTTCAAAATGAATGGAAGCTAATGTTCACAAATTACTACAAATCACTGCACCTACTGCAGCCGCAGGTATATCAAAGCCTCCCCCAATTTATGTATCTGTCATAACTGGACCTCCTCCTATTGATTCACAACTATATTTAGTCCATGATTGACTCGGGTTCTAGCGGCATAGTTATGCCCAAGAAAACCATTCAGGGTAGCCCAATCAATTTCCATCAAAACCATATTGACTGACACATGGATTACCCATTGCTTAAGGAGTACATTACTGATAGGAATAGGAATAGGAATATTAATATTTACAAAAACATAAATCATACTCTACTTATGTTGTTTTCATTTTCTCCTTTCATGGATCAGATGTGACTATTGTGAAGTTAACCAAAACTTAAAAATATGTAATTAGTTCTGAAGGGAGATCTGAGATTGGTGTAAGATTTGAAATTGTAGTTGCTCTAGAATTGAAGAGAATGTCAACTGAAATATGAAATAATTTTTTAAAGCTGAAATCTGATAATTCTGAAATGAAATTACAAGTGGACAGTAAAGGAAACACAACAAAAACTGGAGATAAAGTCAAATAGATGTTCATTGTATTTTAAGTATCATTTTTAGAAAACAAACAAAACAGGAGACCCAAGTTCAATTTTCTATAGGGACATGTAAAATAAAATTTTAAGTTGTGACTCTTGGTCTCTCATAGTTGGCTTCTAATATGAAGGTGGTTTCTAAAATAAAAGTAGATTTCTAAGTAGTGACTGTTGGCCTTCCATAGACGATTTCTAATGTATTTGCCCGTAAGGAACTTGTACTGATCTAATGTTGATGTTCAAACAAGATATTTGTAAACGATATTAAATTAAAAAAAAAGTTTCATAAAAAGATATAAATGGCAACTCAGGCCTCATCGAAGAGCAATATGGGCAGTCCAGTTGGTCACAAACAACCAATCCAGGACATCCTTCCACTCATGGCTTGAATCCATCCTCTCACATATTAAATAATATATTAATAAATGCTTGCAACTCCCTCATTATGACAAGACAACTCATAACTCTCATTGAATTGCAACTGCCCACGACACCTAGCTTTTTAAAACTCTGATGACAATCTTGTAACTCGTCCATCGTGACTTCTGCGACAAAGATTCTAACTCCTGTGCTACTCTTGCAACGGTTAATTTTTTGAACCATAAATCATTTTTAAACGCATTTCCTAGTATAAATAAAGTTTGAAATTTTGAAAAATAACTTTAGTTTTTATCCTAAATACAGACCAGGATTATAACTCTAGAACAAAAAAATTATGTTCTGAAAGCAGCCCAATTGATTGCCCTCAAAACCAAATGGCCCGATATAAGGAATCCTCCCTGCCTTCAGGAGCAAAATACTAATAAAGATAGGAATGTATTATTGAACGCACTAAAACCAGACTCCTATTGAAGAATTTGCTTGTGCTCGTTGCTATATCATCCGTGTAACTAATATCATCCCTGAAGAGATCAATCTCCTAAATTTTTCATCTTCTGACAATAGAGAAGCAGGGCATGATCAAAAGGAGCCTGTGTGAGTTATCAATTCTTCTTTAGATGAAGCGTAGTTAAGGCTTATCTGGTTAACTGTTGCTGTGATTATTCAAGGTCAGAATTATTTCTAAAGATTATCTATTTAGTGGCAGCAAGAAAACAAATAAGCAGGAATTCGATGACTCGTTCTAAGAACTTTGCAAGCTCCCTGATGATTAGTTCCTGTTTGCTGTCATATTTTTCTTATAATATTTTGTTTCTAGATGAAAGGAGGTTTAGTGTGGACCTGGAACAGTTGCATTGGGGAAACCATGTAATCCATAGTTTGCATACTCAGATAATTGCCGAGTAATCGCCATTTTTTTTTGCTCCATGAGTTTTGGTGAGGTTTACTTGCCAAATTTTTTCGCAGCGGTTTTTGTTAACAAACTCACCAAGACTAGCCAAAAAAAAAGCAAGTTTTTCCATTTAACTTGCAGCGTCAGCAACATGACAAAATTTACGGAAAAAATGTGGGTTAGTGGTCCCATGGAGAGGAAGAGGAGGTCTCATGAAGGGAAAAAAAAAATTGCTACAGGATAATTTGAAATCTTTTCCTAAAAAAGAAGTTCCTACTTTTTAGGCTTGCATATTTGAGCAGGGGAAAATGGAGTGGGGCTAGAAATTGCCCCACCAGCTTAAGGTCCCCATGCGGCTGCTTAGCTTATTTGGCTAGCAGCTGCTGCTCAAAATTTTTAAATATAATTTATGGAGCTGGTGGCCCCATGAAAGTTAAATTTTTCCCCTTAATTAAAGATTTCCTTAGAACACTCCAATTGCTTAATTTTAAGCAGATTTACATTTAAGCAGCAGCATGAGGACATGGGGTTAGGGATGTTATGTGCCACTTGTCAAAATATTTAGTTTAGATTTCTATTAAAAAAAAAAATTTTGAAGGGAAAATGAATTTTTTTACTTGTTTCATCACTGCACATAGTATAGAAGGCAAAGGTAGTATATTCATGAGACCAGCTTCCTTAAATTTCGAAACTTAAATTTTTCAGCTGAACTCCACTACAAAGTTCATGGGACCAACAGCTTTAAAATTTTCCTAAAAATCTCAGCAGCTCCAGCTCTATTTTTTAGGAAGCCCCCTCCATGAGACCCAACAATCTGATTTTTTGACTTTATAAGCATTGTTTTTGAATTTAAAAAATTTATGAAAATGGTATGCATCATGAAGGTTTGTGTGGTTTTGAAGGTCTTCATTTAAACTTGGTGACAGGAGCTCCACCCTTTGACCACGCCCTGAAATGCACCAAGGGCGCTGCCTCTGACCCCAACCCCCACCAAACTTATTTGATACATTTTTAGCAAAATTTTGCATAAAATTTATGTTATTATGTGTTTTTCAAAAATTTAAGTGTTTTTTAAGACGTTGAGTTTGCTGTGTTTTTCCAAATTGCTCTCCAAATTGAAATTTTTTGGCTAAGTACACTCCAAGTCTGAGTTTGCGAACTATGATCTAGGTGTTAAGCCTTCTCAGCTTCCTTTATTTAACATGACTTATAAATAGAATGACAGTCCCCCTTTAAAAGCAGAGTTTGATCCCAGATTTTTTATTGACAGCTCCTGTGGGATTTATCCTTGAATTATTCTTCTAGAATTTGTCAAAGTTTTGGATGGCAATATGAGTCCAGGGAGCATCTTTGGTTGGCAAGTTGATAGCTTTCTCAGTTTCAAATTTAAAATTCTTCTATCACCGTTTCTGGGAATGTTGCAGTGTTTTCAGGATCAGTTTCAAGCTCAGTCTGTCCTCTATAATAGCTGGTCTTGTTTTGATAATAATTTTTTTCTGGCAGATAATAAGAGTAATGGGACGCACAAGTTTAAGATATCTTATCCTTAAAATTATTGCCCTGGATGAACAAACTGATCAATGACAGAGGATTTTGGTTGAAATCAAGTTAGCTCTCAAAATATTGATGTAGATATGTAGCTTTCTAGCTGGTTCTCTTTGACGGATCCTAGAAATAAATAAAAAATAGATTTATATAATTTTTTATTGGAAATACACTTTCGTTACAAACTTCAGATACATGGAATAAAGTGCTATTACAGAAAAAGGTTAAAAACCATATGATAACAAAAATTTATTTTAGGGAAATAGAACGTTTGGTATCAATTTGAATTGGTCATACTGTATTCTGATAAATCAAATACTCCTTGTTGGTCTACACTTTGAAAGAAACTATTATTTTTGAATTTCCATGGTCAACCCAAATTTTAGGGGTTAAAATTTATGGGAGTGAAGATGTGAACAAGCGCTTGTTGGGTTTCATCTGGTAAAGCTGAAGATGGATGTTTTCATTGACTGGAAAGATAAGGTAAAAGTTTTTGAATGGTGGGGGTAGGGAGAGGTGGCAACAACCCTTCCAACTTGAAACTAATGGCATGCAGTTTCTCTAGGAAGATCGGAATTGGCTCAAAAGGAGATACCATATACTCACGGTAAGCCATGAATCAAAAGTAATGCACTCTTAATCTATTGATTGAATCCACTGAAACCCACTCGTCTTCATGCACAGCCCTTTATAAAGAAAAAGATGTGATCAAACAATCTTTAAGCAAGCTTGTACCTGGGCAAGCTTATATCGTGGAACCTCCAACTGCCCAGCTCGGGTTTTCAGACCAGTGCCCTGGCATTCAGGACAGAAAACTGAACCACAGCTACTACTGCTGCTACTGCTACTACCCTTACTCGCCGGTTTTCTTCTTTGTTCCAAAACTGACCATCTTCCTCTCCGAGGTCCTTTGCCACCATTGAAGTGAGAAAGCCAGATTTTTGACTCGCAAAGCAGAATCCAGTCTATAAGGCAAGAAGTGTGGAAGACATGAAATGACTGCATCAAAACAAAACAGGAACAAACCAAAATTAAATTTGCAGTGAGCAACCATGGCACATGATGAAAGAGAGATCTTGTTCTAGACATTTCAGCAGACATCCATAAGCAAGCTGGTTGGAAAAAGAAAACAAAGTTGAAGAGAGAGAAGAGATAGACTGAGTTAATAAGTGATACCCCGCGCCTGTTCCTGCTACTGCAAGCAATAAGCCCGGACTTCCTATTGAGTAAGGCAGCTACATCTTTCCCGGGAAGCATTTGCTGATGACAAATAAAACATAGCCTTTCTAGGGCTTTTAATCTTTGCCTTGTAAAAGCTCGTCTGAGGGCTTTATTTGACATACTCTTCAGTAGGTCCCTGCCCAGGCTCTCTCCCTCATTAGAAGAACATCCCACTTCCTCCTCCCCCTCTCTATCCAAATCCATATCCCTATGTTCTACTGCCGCTTCCACTTCCACAAGGGTGTGGGAATGATTATTTGATTTGGATGGCCTCCCCTTCTTTTTCCTTATCTTCTTCCTCTCAATGCCCAATGCAGATGAAGAAGAAGAAGACTGTAGTTTAACATTAGGGGCAGCTCCAACCCCATTACTACCCCTTCCTAATGTGTGAGTATATGGAAATGAGACGATGGCGTATTCACATTCCTTGGCGTTGCCAGTACTGGTACTAGTACTGGCAGCGTGCTCCTGTGTCTCTCCCAGCCAACAACACCACACCGCCACCGCCTTTACCAGAGGAGGCTGTGGTGGAATAATAGAGGAGTGGAGGATCCTCATGGAGACATGACCACAACCCATCCACTGGAGAGGGAAAGGATTGCTACTGCCACTGCTATTGGTATTGCTATTATCTTGTTGTAATTGAATGTGGGTAGTGGTCTTAGATGAGGGAAAGAGGAAAACAAGGCCGTCATTAAAAGGCCAGGAAGGAGAAGGAGAAGAGGAAGAACAAGAAGCGAGAGCCTGCCTTTTGGCATGAAGATTGCCGTTGAGATGGTCGGAGAGAGCAGAGTCACTGTAGCAGCGTGTGGAGCAGAGCCTGCAGAAGAAAATCACACGCTTCCCGTCCTGTCTGAGCTCCACGCTTTCGTGCCCCTGTCTCCACACATCCTTCAATACTGCCCTTGCTGCGCCTTCCTTCACCCCCCCGCTCATTTTACTGCTTCTACTTTAACCCAATTCGCTGCAATTCTCCATCTTGCAGTCAAATGACTTTTCCCTCCACCAGTTTCTTCTGCTGCAACAATCACATTCAACTGCCAAACCAGTCGCCCTTAATTCCTCACAGAATTCTTCTAAAGCTCCCTGTGCTCTACAAATCAATATAATTTACCTGTCTTCTTCTTTATCCTGCACAAATCTGCTACAGGAATTTACTGAATATCCTGATGTAGATACCTGCTCTGCTGATCAATTTGGCTAGCTGGATCAAAGCCCGATCTCCTCGTCTACCCCTCCCAATCTATTAATTTTCCATTTTAATTAATTACTTGCTTTCGCAGGCAAGTTATTTACCTGCTCATTATTAGATATATTAGGTACATATGTTTTGGTGAAGTCAACATATCCAATCAAGAATTGAATAATTTTAGTCACATTTTTTTTACAATTATATATAATTAATTCAAATCTTTTTTTAGTTGGTTGTTATATTTTCTATTCAAAGTACATTCACCTGAAAAATTGAATTATAATATTTTTATTATGACACAAATACTAAATTAATTTAAAAAATTTAATAAAAAGTAAAAAATATTGATATATCAATTAAAATGTTCTTTGAAAATTTGAATTTTATGTAAGATAAGAGAAATAACAATAAAATTGTTTGTGGAAAAAGAAATTATAACAATCAATTAGAAAAACAGATTTGAATTAATTATATATAACTTTAAAAAAATTGAAAAATTTTAAAAAACAAATTACTCAATTATTAATGTGATTGTTCTTTAAATAGAAAGTATAACAACCAACTAGAAAAAGGTTTTAATTAATTATCTATAATTTTTAACTAGTTGGTTACTACAATTTCTATTTAAAGGATATGATTAAGAATTGAATAATTTGTCTTCAGACATGTAGTGTCGCGGTTAAAACATTTCGTTGGTGAAGCGGCCACCATGGTTCAAATCCTTGGGCCTTTGTCTTATTCTTTTCAAGTGTATCTACTTCTATTGTTATTATTTTTACATGACAATTATGTTGAAGAATTATTAAAATTTGTAATATGTGAAATAAATGGGTGCATATTTATTGTGATGGAATGACAACAAATATGAGATGGGGAACTCCAATGCAAATAAACTAGTACTTGCGCTAGAAGGTGCAATGATTATGTCCATAGAAACTATATAATAATAATAATATTTATAATTATTAACTTATATGTAATATTATTGACAATTATATTTAAAATAAAATATTAATTTAGTCTTAGAAATACATATGTATGATTATTAGCCTATATATAATATTTAAAATTATAAATGAAGAATTAAAACTAATAGCATGTTTAATTTACATAATGTTAATATAGGCTATAATATTAGCATATAATATAATAGTAAATATTATACTTAAGTTAACATTTATTGATACATGTGAAGTGTATAGCTTGAAATTCCACATGCATAAATCATCACAGGAAAACCACCAATTCCTCCTATCTATGCTAAATCAAACTATCTTCTGAAGAGAGTGAAGATGATAGTGCATACTGAAGATAAAGCAAATCAAAACAAAACACCATAAAACAAATACTCTCATAATCTCCCCATAGTTCTTTAGTCTCTTTCCAAATTGCAAGTGTAGACAATTAGATAAAAAGAAAGCTCAAGAGTAGTGGTTAAAAAGAAAATGGAAGCAAAGATTCATATTTATACATTGGGAGATAGATAGATCAACGATTGAATTTGAATTCATCCCAAGGATTGGACGATTAAGATCACATAGGAAATTTTTTGCCAATAGGGAGAGAGTGGGAAGATGCTTGGAAGAAATCCAAAGGCAAATGGCAAGGTTGGAAGAAGAAGAAGGACAAGTGGTGAAGGCTTGAGATAGTGGAGAAGTGAAGAATCTAGTGAAAGAAATCAAAGGACAAGTGGTGATGACTATAAGAGAGTAGAGAGTGGGAAAATATGATTTTAAATAATAAAATTATTTAATTTCATTAGCAAAGGGGTAAAAGTAAATAAACATTTCATCTATTTACTTGGACTAAGGAGTGAAAGGATAAATGGATTTATTTATAGGAATAGTTAGTTAAATAATAAAAATTATTTAATTACAAAAGGACTTTAGAAGAAAATGGCAAGAATAATTAATTAATTAAAAATCAATTAATTATGAAATAAATGATATTTAATTAAATAATATAAAATTACTTAATTAATATGGAGAGGGGGGATGATTAGTAGGTTGATTAAATAATTAAAAAATATTATATTATGGAAGAAGATCGTCGATTAGAAGAATGTTAAATTTTGTTGTCTACATTAAGCATTAATATTTATATTGATAATGTAGGTCAATAGAAGAGTATATGTAAGTTTTTTATTATAAAGCAGCCAAAACGGGGGGTTGACCTGAAGGAAACAGAAAAAAGCACTACCAGCACACACACAGCTGCCTAGCAGCAATCAGCTAATCCCAACTTTAGTTTTCAAAAACAAAAATTGTCTACCACTATTGGATAACCCGAGATCGAAACCAATCTCGTCCAACAAGCGCCATAAGCAGCAGTAAACCATAATATTGTCAATACTATAAAAATTGTTAAGAGTAGCAATATTACCATGGAACCAAGTGTTCCAGCGACAAAAACTATAGCAAAAAAGAAAAGAACCAACCATACAACCTAATTATCAACGCCCATGTGCTTAGAGAGCATAAGCTCGGTCCAGTCATCTGCCAGGAACTGGAACAGTTCCTTAGTGGTGTCGCTTTCAAGCCTGCCCTGATCAACCTTATCCTAGTGGAGCAAGCACAGAGAGGTAGCTGATGAGTTCATCACTTTGACGGCAAATTTCCCAATTTTGTTAACATCGGACTCCAGGTGCTCCTGTTTTTTCTTAACACCATTTAAATCTTTAGAGATAACACTACAACCCGAACACTGCACCGCCTCTTCCTTCTCCCCGCCATCAGCAACAGTCTGCCCGCCTTTAGAATGCCTTTCATCCCCCTCAGAGGTGTAGGGCAGGGAAGTGTTAGAATGAGGGGAGGTGTTCTTGATATCCTCCTTAATGGTCTCCGAGACGGGGACGTTAGTGCCCAAATTGGAGGAATTTGAGCCCTTTGTAGCCTCCATTTCCTCCTCCCCCTTTTCACTTTTCGCTTTCTCATAATCATCCTCTTCTTCGTTAGCATAATTCTTTCTCATGACGATTTGCTTCATCTGGGGTTTGTTAGCAAAATTGTGGGATCTTTGCAGGGTGATACCATCCTCCGCATCGGACTCAACAAAAAGGATTTTGGGTTCCTTTCTGGGTTTCTTGGAGGTGGGATTCATAGTAGAAGGGTTATTTTTTTTTCCCCCAATTTTGAGGGGGCAGGGTGGGCCTTGGTTAGGGGATTGACAAGGTGTCATCGGCTTTTTTGAAGACTTTTTGAGGCCTTTTTTAGAGCCTGAGGGGGACCCAGAATGGAGGGGGCGGGTTGAACCGAGATTGGTTTAGGGGCACAAAGGACCTTCTGAAAATTGTTTAGCCGAAACATCAGCCCCTGGTGGAGGATGGTAAAATTACCCTCTTGACTCATACAATTGCAGACATCTTTAATAGTAGATTCAAGAGCATGCAACAGGAAGAAAGGAAAAGAAATGGTGTCATGGTTGCGAAAGTGATTGAGCAGCGGGAAATGATAATAGTAGAACACACCATACCTTCCCTCGAGGGTGAAGTATTTCATTATGATTTTGCAAACCTGATCCCACAGGTAGGGTAAACATTCCCTATTGAACCCCCATGCATTTTGACTAGTTCCTCGCCCTTTTTGAAGAAGCGGTTCATGTTGTTCTCGTCCGCAACCCTGTTGGTTTTCTTCCATTTCCTACCTTCAGTAGAGAGACCCATAGCCTGGGCGATAAATTCCTCACTAATTTCAAACAAAATGTCCTCCATTATTACCCTCATGTCGTTCTAGCTGTTGACAAACTACATGGAGAGGTTTTCGTCAAACCCCTTCATGGCTTCCATGAATGGGATGATTCCTCCTTCTTTAGCATACATCCAGACGCATGGGTCGTTGCGAAAACAGTCATCAATAATGTCTGGTTCCACCCAGACTAAATCCCCCCCCCCCCATAATAGCTTCCTCCAGAGTGAAGTTGAAATGTAGCTCAAGCCTGAAAAGAGAAATGCAGAGGGAAAAACCAAAGCTGGAGTTAAGAGAAAACTATTAGATATTAGCCAAAATATTGTGCAAGGTGCAATAATTATTTTTAGTGGTATTTCCCAAGGCATGTGTCCGCCAGCTCCAAGAAGCATGCGAAGGGACACCTCTTGATATCTTCGCCAACTTGCAAAGATCATCATTATGGAGAGATCTCAGTTTCCAGTTAAGGTAATAGTTAGAGTCCTTGTTGTGATTAATGATCAAAAGTTGGCACTCCAACCCATCGATGATGTAGAAATAGGTGGCCAACCACGTCGGCATTGTGCAGAGAAGGTGGGGACCACTTGAAGTCAGCATGGTATAGCCCACCCAATTTGAATTTAAATTTCCTGCCAGCACCATAGCATAGCAGTCGGCCCAAAGCGACCTGTTGAGAAGGAGGATGTGGCACTTCATTGATGGATAGAGGTGATTTGTTTGTTCCTAATAAGGTCCTTTCTGGCTTGTCAGTAAGAGAATCTAGGTGTCTCCATCACCTCATACCTTTTATCTCTAGCCCCATCGCAGCCAGAGAGTCTGCCAATGCATTCCCCTCTCTATAGATATGCTGAATTTGAAATTCCTCTAGCCAGACTATCATGGACCAGATGTCCTTGATGACGTTGTTGATCATCCAGTTGATCCCTGAAACGCCTTTAGGGGCCTCAATAATCAGCTTAGAGTCCCCTTCAACGATTGGTCTTTTAACATTGATGCTAAGAGCCAGCTTAAGCCCCCAAAAGAGAACAAGGGCTTCAGCCATGTTGCTCGAGACAAAGTCGAAATTTCCCGCATAGGCCAAAACCAGGTTGCCCAAGTTGTCCCTGATAATTCCACCCCTTGCTACAGAACCATTGCGAGCAACACCATCAAAATTAAGCTTGAGCCAAGGGTAGGGAGGTGTTGACCATCTGGTATTAAGCCTCTCCATCTTTTTCGAATTTTCATATCGAAGGAAGCTATCTGGCAAATTCCAAGTTTTAATCCAACTCCAATCCAAAACCATAGGGGCAAATTGCGGAGTTTTCCACTTGCTAGTGAGGGCGTTTTCCCTGAGATACTTCTCAACTATGTCAGTCACCGTGTCAACCGAGTTGTTGGTCTCATAAAAAATCCTATTATTCCTTTCCTTCCAGATATGCCAACAGACCTGGGGAGGAATGAGTCTCCAAAAAAGTCGGATTGGTGGGTGAGCGGAGGGGCATTTCCAGTTGTTGATAAATTGTTGCAAGTCTTCCAAGAATGTCCAAGCCAAGTTAATTTTTTGTAGAACTTTGTACCAAACCTTGGAAGCAAAGGGGCAATGAATAAAGAGGTGATTTATGCTTTCCTCAGCATAATTGCACATAACACACTTGTTGGCAAGCAGAAATCCCCTCCTCTTCAAATTATCAATAGCAAGGATCTTCCCATGAAAGGTCATCCACCAGAAGAAGTTAATTTTAGGGATGAGCTGAGAGTTACAAACTTCTTTCCAGCTATAGAAATCATTCAAGGGGGCAAACAAGAGATTGTAGGCCGATTTAACATTGAAAGTCCTTGAGGGGTTCGCGGTCCAAACAAGTGTATTAGTGTGAGTGAAACAGGGGATCCTAATCCCTTTAAGAAGGGATTGCAGCTCTTCGGCCAAATGGATCCATTGGGGGGTATTTCCCAGACTATCAGCGAGCCTTAACCAGTAGCGAGAGGGAGAGATGTAGTTTATCACAAGGGATCCAAATAAATCCTTGAGAGTGACCATGAGGAAACTGAACCGGGAGGAGGCAAGGGGTCTGTCACCAATCTAGATGTCCTCCCAGAATCTAATTTTCTCACCATTACCAACTTGCCACTTTAGACCCTGTTTGAGTTGTTTCTCGTTCTTAACAAAGTTGTTCCATATTTTAGACCTAGGAGGGAGCTCATTGGAAGAGAGGAGGGAGGGGAAGGGGGTGTGATTGAAGTACTTGGCCCTTGTAATCATGCTCCAGTCATTTTTTCCCTTCATAAGGGTCCATGTGATTTTAGTCAACAAGGCCTTATTCAGATCAAAGATTTTTCTAATCCTAAGGCCTCCCATGACCTTCGGTTTGCACACCTTCTCCCAGTTGACTAAGCTGATTCTGGCCTTCTCCTCCAATCTCGTCCACAGAAAGCTTCTTTGGATTCTCTCGAGTTTCTCAACCATAGTATTGGAAATCTTGAAGAGAGAGAGAAAGTAGATAGGAACACCTTGAAGAGAGGTCGACAGGATCTGGAGTTTACCCGCACTACTCAGAGTTTTTCCGGTCCAGCCAGCAAGTTTCTTTTGCATTCTTTCTAAGATTGATTCCCAAAAGTGGGAGGTGACCTCCTTGATAGTGAGGGGGAGACCCAAGTAGGAATCAGGGAGATCAACAACACTACACCCTAGGATTTGCATAAGTTTACCCTGGAGGTTTATGTCCGTGTTAAAAAAGTAAATCTTGCTCTTGCAATAATTAATCAATTGACCAGAGGCAAGGGCATACTCTTCCAGCAGATGTTTCCATTCTTTAGCCTCTATCACAAATGATTGGCCAAAAAGGAAGGTGTCGTCCACAAATTGTTGCATAACCATAGGAGGAAGGGTGGAAGCAGCTTTCACCCCCGAGATTCTACTAGTCTTGATCAGATTGGAGAAATTCCTACTCAAGAATTCAACTACCATAATGAAAAAATAAGGTGAGAGAGGGTCCCCCTGCCTTGGCCCCTTCCTAGCCTTAAAGAATCCCCAGGGGGTGCCATTGACAATCACTGAATAGTGAACACTTTCCACCGCCACCCGGATAATATTGAAAAATCTTTCTTGGAATCCTATCTTAGAAAGGACCGAATACAGGAATTTCCAATTAACCTTATCATAAGCCTTAGAGATGTCAAGTTTGAGAGCCATACCTGGGTTGCGACTTTTCTCCATGGAGTGGATGACCTCATGGGTAGTAATGACAACATCAAGAATCTGCCTGCCCAGAACAAAGCCTCTTTAAGAGGGACTGATGCATTTATCAAGGAGGGGTTTGATTCCGTTGACAACAACTTTAGAGAAAATTTTATAGACTGAGTTACATAGGTTGATGGGCCGATAGTCAGTCATGAGTTTCGGGTCAGGAACTTTGGGCACCAAAACAATGAAAGTGTTATTCAATTTCTTCATGAGGTTACCAGTGTGAATGAAGTCCCTGGTAGCTTTAGTTAGATCATACTTCACAGTTTCCTAGAAAACCTGGAAAAAAGCAGGGGGGAAGCCGTCAGGACCAGGGGCCTTAAAGGCAGCCATAGAAAAAACTGCTTCTTTAACTTCTTCTTTAGACACATGGCTTATTAGCAACTCATTATCAGCCTCATCCAGGACTTGAGAGATGAGACTGAGGAGTTTATCGTTGATCTCAGTAGGTTCACTGGCCCTATCATTTGTGTAGGCATTAGCAAAGTGAAGGGAAACCCATTGACCAATTTCATTATTCCCCACTAGTTCCTCATTTATGTTATTGAGAGTGGATCGGATAGTGTTCCTCCTTTTATGCTTTGAGGTCGATTTGTGAAAGAAGGAGGTGTTCCTGTCACCCTCAACTAACCATTGGATCCTGGATCTTTGCTTCCAGTAAATTTCTTCTAGGTTCATGATTTCTTTCCATTTGTGTCTTCGCAATGGTCCTATAGAGACGGTCCAAATTGGTTTCAGCCTCCTTTTTTCTCTTGAAGATATCCCCAAAGGAAGAAATACTCCAAGCTTTGACCTCCTTTTTGATAATTTCCAACTTTTTAGAAATTCTGAACATAGTCGTACCTTGAACAGGGGAGTTCCACCAGTTTTGTATACATTGTTTGAAGTCCAAATGGGAGTGCCACATGATCTCATACCTAAAGGGTGAGGGACCAGAGGTTAGCTTGTCAACCCAAGAGAGGAGAATCAGGGAGTGGTCAGAGATAGTATGTAGGAGAGACAAGAGCGAGGAATTGATTCCAATGTTCCACTTAGCAAAGATCAGAA
Source organism: Cryptomeria japonica (assembly GCF_030272615.1). NCBI lineage: Eukaryota > Viridiplantae > Streptophyta > Pinopsida > Cupressales > Cupressaceae > Cryptomeria > Cryptomeria japonica. The sequence goes on along the minus strand of NC_081408.1, from coordinate 451,639,091 downwards.
ACCTGTCCAGCCTGACCTAAATCAAATTGGAGCCTTTTTGTTGTTAGACCAGGTGAAAGGGTTCCCTTGAAGGTCAAGATGAAGCAACTCATTGTTTATGATGAAATTAGCAAAGTCAAGCATGCTCTCACTATAGTCAGTTAGACCTCCTATCTTCTTAGAAGGTTAAAGGGGGGTGTTGAAATCCCCAGCTAACATAAACAATTTCTCCTTGTTGTTAGTCAGGAAGGTAGTGATTCCCTCCCAGATCAGAACCCGACCATGTCTAGTATTAGGAGAATAAATGTTAAATAAGAACCAAGAGAAGTTATTCATAGTGAACCTGGTGGAAAGAAAATTGTGAGAAGAGCCAACCGCAAGCCTATCCAGCTTGCTCTTATTCGAAAGAGTAGCAATTCCTCCTGAAGCACCTTCTGCCTCTCCATAATGAAAGGCAACACCTGACCATAAATTGTCAACAAGCATAGAAAAATTTTGGTAAGTCATTTTCACCTCCTGGATTATGATAATATCAACTCTATTGATGAGTAAGCATTGCTTAAGAGCATACTGCTTTGGGGGGTTGTTTAAACCCCTTAAGTTCCATGAGAGGAACTTCATTTCTTGCTCTTCTAAGTTGTCTCTAGGGTTAATTTCCTTCCACTAGCAATTTCCCTAGCCATTGCCTTAGTTCTAAGGGTCCTCTCAGAGGGTCTGTCTGGTTTAGGGTCGTTTCCCACATCCGCCTTCTTATTTCCTCTAGTTTTTCTTTTCAGTTCCTGTCATTTCCCCTTCTCCTTATCCGTCGATGATGACGGGGCAGAGCCACTACCATTAGAGAGAGTAGTGATATCCCCAGTAGATCTAGTAGTAGACGAAGAGGAGGTTGGGTCCAAACCAAACCCTATGGTAGGCAAGGCTCTAGCTCTAGTGCTCCAGATATTCCTCCCACAACTTCCCATTGAGTTGGGTATCAGCTGCATGATTGCTGGCGGAGTGGATACATTGTGCCCTTTCTTCTCCTTGATACTCACCTCCACTTTCAAACCTTCTTGTTCTATCTTCGCTTGGGGGATCTCTCCTTCTTCTAGCTCTGGGCCCTAGCATCTCCTCGAGGGGGTAGGAACCTTCTTAGAGTCAGGGGTAACTATCATGTTAAGAATACCAGCCAAGAAGGGGTATCCCTCCTCAGTGGTATCTTGAGGACCTGTCTTTTCCATCAGGTCCTCGGTCTGACCCACAGTGTTGTCGGAAGCCGGGGGGTTACCATTCTCAGTTGTCTCCCCAATAACAATACTCAGGGATGACAACTTCTCCTTTAGCTTTTCCTCCAGAGGTTGTGGGGTCGGACAGTCCGCAATAACATGACCATGTTTACCACATCTTTGACAATACATGGAGGTGTTCTCATAGACAATAGCCTATGTCCATTTACCCCATTTGGATTTAAGGGCAATGAAATTAGGGAGGGGGTTGTTAACAACCACATTCACACAAAGGCGAGCATAAACAAGTCTGGACTACTGCATCGTCACATTGTCAACAACAATGAACTGACCAAACAAGTTACCAATCCATCTAAAAATTGTATCGTCCCAAAATTCCAGAGGGAGGCCCGGGAGTCTGATCCAAACTGGCACTAGTCTAAGGAGGTCCGCACTTGGGTCAAATCGCAACTTCCACTTGGAGAGAGTAAGGCAATGTTTACCATAAGACCATGAACCAGACATAATATAGATGAAGTCTTCTTCTGCAATAAATCTAAAAAGGAAGAGTCCACCAGGCATACTAGAGACCGAGACACTACCTTTGATTTTCCATTTGGAACCGGTCCATCTTTTGACCATATCTATAGTGGGTCCGAAGGCTAATAATCTTCCTACCAGGAAAAGGTGAAGGGAGGAAGCAATATTATCCATGATACTATCTGGGAGGAAAATCTTGGGGCCCTTCTCACCATTAGTAACATTTGGCAGCAGCGTTGAAATCTTTGACTTGGAGTTACCAACAAGGGCGCCTTTCCAGGAGCTCTCTTGAGCTCCCCCAGGCGAAGGTCCCACAACCCAAGTCTTGGGATCCTATTTGGGGAAATCCAAGTTGGGGGCCACTAGTGGAAGCTTCACAAGGCAGGGGGCCTTGTGCAACACCGTATTTCAAGAATCAACTGAGGGAGTATATGTAAGTTAACATGCTAAGGATGCATATATTTTATTGTATGTATAATTTTGCAATACAACTTTGAAATAAATACCAAATTGTTGCATTTTTTGAAAACTGAACTTGTATTATGTATTTTCTTATAGTGAATTGAAGGAAAAAATGTAACAATTTCAATTTTAAGAAATTTGTAGTCGATGATTCTCTTTGCTTGTATGAAATGAGCTTGAAAAGAGCTTTTTTCTTGTTCATTTGTTAGTGGACTTATTTTAAATGCACAATTGGCCTTATGTTAAAGGTATATACTATAGAAAATAAAAAGTTTTATTTAAGCAAAGGAACAATAGGTGAGAATTTATAATAATAATAATAACATGAGAAAATTAATCGATCCAATAGTATACAAATGCTAAGACTACACATGTACACCACGAAGTAGTGAATATGTTAGGTTAGAATTTCTTTCTACATAACATATGCTATGAAGATGGTAGTGAAAATAATAGATTGAAAGTTTATCTAAAGAAGGTTACATTAAAAATTATGTGCATGAACTCGACATAATGAGAGTATATGTAGACAATACTCTTCCTTTTTCCTAGTAATCATGTATATATTATTTTTCATTCTTGAATATCAATCAAAGGATAATAGTGCTTCTATCCAAAGACCCTTTATTGATTTAACTCTAGCCATAGTTGTAATATTTAAGCCACGTCCTTTTGTTTTACTAATATCATTCATTGCTTTGTTGAGTGTTAGTCCTTGGGATCTATGTATAGAAATTTTCCATGACAAAAATAATGGTATTTGTCTATGATTACCTAGAGATATGGGTGTTATAGGTATATAATTTTTGGTTTATCTTAGTTCCATGATGGGTCATTATAATTATCAGATCACACCATTAAGTAGAAAGGTAAATCAAGTGGTGTAGAGTCAAATATGTACACAATATCTAGTACCTCTCCAAGAGACCCATTTACAAGCTCTGCTTACACATCCTCCATCTCGTTTGGTGATTCCTTTCATAGCCTAAGTACAAAGGGTTAAATATGAAAACTAACATAATTTTCAACACATGCATTTATGTACAATGGTTTGATGGCCCTGTGTTAAAGTTCCAATGTCTTCTCAAGGCATGTCTCTTATCTAGGTTCAATCAATTCCACATAAAAATGGATGATGCTTGTATATCATGAGGTTTGATATTTCTAACTCTCTTTTTCTTATGTTATTGATCAAGAATGTTGACATGGTGTTTATATATTGTGTGTCATTAATTATAGTGTCTTTTAGAAGGGTCATACAAGCCTAGTATAATTTTTTACTCAATATTAACATTTTTTGGCAAGATGGGGTGAAATTGTGTCATTGAAAAAACTTTTCTTGAATTTTATTCTATATCAAGACTTTTAATGTATGGTGTGTTATTTATATATTTTATTGCTGAAAATATTTATAATTTAAATTAATTTGTAGGGAGAAAATGATTTCTAATGGAAAGGCAATGAAATTGGTCATTTAGAAACTTATCTTTAATTATGTAAGTTGTGTACATAAGAATCTTGTAGGTTATAATCCAAAATTTATACTTAGTAATTCAAGGCCTTGGAAATTAAAAAATCTGTCCATAGTATTATGTCTCTTGTATCACGCCATTCCCTTTAAAAAGAGTCTCTAAATACTGTCAAATAAAAAATGTAAGAATAATTTTAGTCATATGATAAAAGAAAATGTAAATTGACCTTTCTAATTGCTCTACAAAAGAGTTTTATTTAGATTTGGATAAATTTCAATAAGACCATTTGATTTTTCTTTATCTACTCATTTTTGTAGACATAAAATACACAAATTCAAATTCTACTATATCGAAGCTGAATCTCAACTTTCTTCTAACAATCTTCAATAGGCATTGTGCTAGGCAAAATCCTTAATGGGATAGTCATTGATGGTGTATCTTTCAAGCCTAATTGAATTACATACATTTAATAAAAAATTGTGCAATTTTTTTAATCAAATGTCTTTTTGCATGATCGTGTCTTGTGCCAATCATTTCTAGTCATAGCCTGATGAAAAATAAAATGTCTAAACTATATATTCAAGTAAACAAGTCACTATCAAGATTGTCCTAGGTCTTATTTTTCACACATTGTTGCTAATAGTTATTAGCCTCCACAATCATCATTTTTGGCTAATAAGATGACAGAGTTGAAGAAATATAAATGTGTAGTATGTGATGTGCCTTTTGGTTATGGTTGGAATGTCCTAACAATGTCCTAACCATGAGAAGGAGATAATTGAAAAGTACTTATGAGTACATACTACCTCCAATAATGTTAATGTTAGCTTTGATGACAAAGAGCTAGAAGATATTAAGCCTAAATAGTTTCTCACCATTATATTGACAATAATGAAAGTATTTATAAATTCCTCTATTATGTAAATATTGCACTTTAGTAATGAAATTAATCTAATATCACATTACACTTAATTTATTTTTGTGTTCATAAATATTTCTTCGTTTCATTACCATTGTTAGATTGGTATATAATTATATCAGTAAACACATAATTTGTGTTAGAAATTCAATAGTGATATTTCTTAGATCAACAACTTAATCTTTATCAAATCTGGAATAACTATCATGTTTAGATGGAATATTATGTTTATAGTCTCCAAATATTTTGTAGTTAGGTTAAATAGTCTTTCAATGATATTGACATTGACTAGCTATGCCAAGCACACCATGAGTAGATCAATATTGTTGAATAAATTTTTAGTGGAATTTAACTCTTTTATCACTTTAGCACCACAAGTGATTGTGCTTCTCTTTCAATTCTTATAACTTGAATGAGGACTAATGTATTTGTAATGCTCCAAAACACTCTTCTTCTTGTTTTGGGGAGACACATAAAACTAATATTATACAGCTTCTACTTCTTTTCCTTGAATTTATTTTTTAGTTAGTGAAGACTCTTTAATTTGTGATTTAAAGTGTGTCTAGAGGTTGATTTATTAAACATTATTATATATATATTTTTAATAATGATCACTTCTTTATTTTTCACAATTGTACTTGGAAAAAACTTTGGATAGTAGTTTTCATTAGAGAAAGAACAAATTTCTACACGTCATCTTTTAAAAAAAAATTCAAACTAATTTATGAAACCGTGTCGAGGATTGAGTGATGCATGATTTTATCCATGATAAATAATATAGTGTTGGTACATACATTAAATAATAAATTGACAATATTAAATTAGTAAAAAGGAGAAAAAGAATTAGATTGAATATATTTCTCTAATGCCAAAAATTGAGTAAAGCTCAAGTAGAGGGCCATAACTTGCAATATTTCTCATGTTTGTTTTAACTCATATATACAATAGTTTAACTCATTCATAATACTTAAACAAATATCTTCTCGAGTAACTCCACTATTTTCTTAAGAGAACAATCATACAATCAAATATTTTAAAGTAAAATATATCAAGTTAAGTAAATAAAATAACTTTTAAGTAAATAATATAACTCTTTAACATATCAAATAATTTTAAATAAAAAAATAGATAATAATATAATTGATATATTAAAAAAATCTCAATTCTTTCTTCACCCTAATAAATAAAAAACCTTAATACATAATTATTCGAGTTCATTATTCCACTCTTGCTATGTCGACTATGTCGAAGTTTTCGTTGTTACACCATCCTCCAAAGACTAGGGTTTTTTCGTAACAACGTGGGCATCTTGGGAATGACTAGCATAAGAGACACCTTGGTGATTGGCCGCCACTACCTAGAAGTATGCCAAATCTGTAGGGGAGATCTTTGGAGGTCTCAAATGATTGCTTGCAAGGGGAGTCAACAATAAATTTTGGTTTTGGTGAAAGAAAACAAACTTAATGGGGACAGCAGTCAAAGTGTATTTTGCTTGCTAGCAAAAAGGGTGATTGTCGAGCTCAAGCAGAAGGAGTCTATATTGAATGGAGGTTATTTGAGAAAAAAGAGTTGTCAAAAATACCCATGAGGAGAGGGTTTGAGGGAGATGAAAGGGGTTTATTACAAAGCAATAACATCTCAGCTGGCAATGGGGATAGTAGATGCTCCACATGGGTTGATAAAATAAAAAAAGGCATAGAGAGGATTGGTGACATGGTTGCAATAGGAATGATGGGGTCTAATCAATAACAACTAAGGAGAGGAATCATAGTGATGTTGCGGTTGTGTGGCCTCTACAACTAAGCTCAACTAGGATTTTGCCCTTGCCATTTCAATTTGCTTTATCTCCTCTCAAAGTTGTGTTGGGAGAGAAGATTTCGCTCGAGGTTGCAGAAAATGAGGCTTTCTTTGCCAAGAAAGGTTTGATTGGCAGATTCAAAGGGTTCTGGCCAAGTATGTCTCAGCTTCATGAGTTGATCTCAAACACTTGAAAGCCCATTCTAAAGGATGGCATTCAAATTTATCCTTATGCAAGGGTTTTTTTGTGGTGGTCTTTGAGGATATCTAGGATTGGCGAACTGTCCTTTGTGATTACCAATGGGACTTTGAGGAGCATCTCGTGATGTTGAAAACCTAACATCCATCCTTTGACCCAAATTTTGAATCTTTCTCCGCAATTTTGATTTGGATACAACTCCCAAATTTATCTTTGCAATTTTGGTTCAACTCCTGCTTTGAGGCAATTAGAAACTCTCCAGGGAAGTTTCTGGGTATTGATGTGGGGTCCTCAATGAACCTCCACGCAACCTATGCTTGTATTTTGGTTGAAATGAACATCACCAAAGATTTGCCTATGGAGCTCTCTCTTCAAACTTCTGGAAAATTTTGGAACTAGTTGGTAGACTATGAAGGTATTCCCTTTCACTATCGTAGGTGTCATAATGTTGGTCATTTAGCTGCCCAATAACCCAAACAAAATAAATATGATCAGGCTACTTGGTGGGAGGATTCGTGGTAGGAAAGGAAGGTTGTGGCCAATGAGGTTGTTGATACTCTAGATCCCTCAAAAGGTAGGGTTGGTCACTCATCCCCACTATTGGCTCCCACCATTGGGGCCAAAGTGGGGTCTTCCTTGCCAGAAAGATCAAATTAAGATAACTTCATCTCTCAGTATATTTTTGGATAGGATATATGTGAGGGATTTGAGTAACTCCCCACCTGAAGGGAAGCTCAATATTGAAGTCGGAATGAAGATAGACATGGATTTGGTGAACAGTCAGAGAAATCCATAATTTATTTGGATGAGGGCAAGGGTGAATCAGCTAAGAAGAACTAGCGTCTCGAGGATTCTGAAGGAAATTGGACAGTAATTCAAAGGAAAATGAAGAAAAATGAAGTCAGCTTTGTGAGATTCTGCGAGAAGCGAGAACCGAGCCAAGATCTGATGTCGGTCGTAGATCACACGCAACTCCTCACGCAATAGATGATCAAAGATCAAAATAGCTGAATGAAGATAATTTCGATATGAGAGAGAAATAGAGACAAAGAAGAGAATTTGGAGAAGACTCTCACCGAGCTATCACTTCACCTGCTTGACTAGTGAAGGTGAGAGTATAGTGCTTATTATATAGAAAAATATAAGCATATACATCCAAGGGGTGCATTAACTCCTATTCCCCATAAAAAGTGGGAGGTTTTACCTTCTTGGTAAATGCCAAAACATGTGGCATAACCTCCTTATATGAAGACAAAAAAGGAGTTAAGAAAGTTGGCACATAAGGCCAAAAGAGGGTGTGAAACCCAACTACCCCATAACCCACTTAGGAAATGACAAAATAGTGGTTATGAGAGGTGGCACAACAAGCCAAAAGAGGGTGTGTAACTCAACTACCCATGTGAGGTGGAGAGTTACACATGTAGCTGAAGTATTTCGCCACGTGTCCTCATATAAACCACTCCTATTAACCTAAGCAAGCTTAAATAATATATGTGTAGGAAAAAATAAATATCCCCTAACATACGGAAAATAAAAAACCTACAGTAACACCCCCCCTTAAGTGTAGCTTAGGTGGGTGAAAATATGGGTCCCGGCAAATGCAACCATGTTAGGTACCCATGTACATAGATATCCCCCCCAAAAGAAGAAGCCCCCCCATAAGAGGAATAGCCCCCCCCCCTAAATAAGGAGAGAAAGAAAGGAGGACTAAGAAGTCCCTCTTACAGTAGACACCTATCGTATCCCAAGCAAAGATCGCAAATGAAGGAACTTGCTTTCGGTGAAGGGTTTGGTGAAGATGTCCGCAGTTTGCTCCATTGTAGAACAATACTTTAGATCAATGATGCCTTCCTGAATGAGCTCCCAAATATAGTGCATATGTATCTCAATGTGTTTCGTCCTCTGGTGATGAACTAGATTTCTTGAGATCTGTATAGCACTTTGATTATCACAAAAGATGATAGTAGGCTTCCTAACTGGAATACCAAACTCAGTGAGAATATTCTGAAGCCAAATAGCCTCAGTGGTGGCATTAACTGCCCCTCGATACTCAGCCTCTGTTGATGAAAGAGCAATTGCAGGCTGCTTCTTACTCAACCAACAAACTGGACCAGAACCAAGTGAGAAGCAATACCCTGAAGTGGATTTGCGATCTTGAGAATCACTCACCCAATTTGAATCCGTATATCCCACCAAGTCAATATCCATGCCTACTGCATACTGAATTCCATAATTGTGAGTACCCTGAATGTAGTGGAGAATCTGCTTAGCTGCTTTCCAATGCAATTCATGTGGCTCCTGCATGAATCTAGAGACCATGCCCACCGCATATGAAATGTCAGGTCTCGTATGAGTCAAGTAGATGAGGCTCCCAACAATTTGTCAATATAAAGTGCTATCAACCAAGGGTGAAGAGCACTTAGCCTCAATTTTGACCCCAGACAAAAAAGGAGTAGGTGCAGGCTTACAGTCGGCCATGCAAAATCTAGAGAGCATATCGAGTGCATACTTGGGTTGTCCAAGAAAGATGCCTGAAGAAGATTGAGTAATCTCAATTCCCAAGAAGTAATGTAGAAGACCCAAATCTGACATCAGAAATCTATCATGTAGAGCAGTTTTCACTACCTTGATGGTGGATGAGTGACTCCCTGTGATCAACAAGTCATCAACATAGAGAACTAGAAATGTGAGAGTATCATCCTGGTGCAGAATATAGATGTTTGGATCAGAATGGCATCGAGTAAAACCAACTGTCAGAAGGAAGGAGTCCATCTTGGCATACCAAGCTTGAGGAGCTTGTTTGAGGCCATAGAGAGACTTTCAAAGTTGACACACAAGTGAAGGATCTTGAACAAACCCTTGTGGCTGCTCCATGTAGATTTCCTCCTGAAGGTCACCATGAAGAAATGCACTCTTGACATCCATCTGATGAACTTTCCAATGATGGGTTGTAGCAATAGCAAGGACAAGTCGGATGGAATTCATCTTAGCAACTGGAGCAAAAGTCTCAGAGTAATCAACCCTTGGAACTTGGGAAAAGCCTTTTGCTACCAAGCGAGCCTTATACTTATTTTGACCCATCTGCTGCAATTTTTGTTCGATAGATCCACTTGCATCGAACAAGTTTCCTTCCCTTAGGAAGAGGAACTAAATCCCATGTGTGATTCCTTTCTAAGGAATTAAACTCTTCTTGCATTGCAGCATCCCATTCGGGAACACCTGTAGCTTCTCAAAAAGACTGTGGATCAGAAGCTGAAGCAATGAAGAGATGTGGAGCTTGCTAAAATTGTGACCTAGTTCTTCTAGAATCTGATGGATCACCAAGCCAATCTCCTGCTGACTCAAAAGTTTGTCGAGCCCAAAGAGGCACTAAAGTTGGAGAGTTTGGGGGAGAATCATCAACCTCTAAAGGATGACTATGAGAAGAATGTGAATCCTCACCATCACTTTCACCATCTGAAGTGGAGGAAGAAGACTCCTTAACAGGATTAGGAGGATTAAGATCCTCAGAAGAACTGTCAACATCATGCAATGTCTCCAATGTGATAGTGGATGGAGAAGTGGTATGAGAAGAAATAGAAGAACTCTCCTCAAAACGAACACTCCTCTCAATGAACAACTCATGTGTAGAGGGATGGAGAAGTCTATATCCTTTGACATCATCTGGATACCCAACAAATATGCAAGGCTTGCTCTGCGGATCCATAGCCTTGCATTTCTCTACTGGAATGTGGGCCCATGCAAGAGAACCAAACACTCTGAAATGCTTAACTGTAGGTTTCCGACTGGTCCAAGCTTGAAAAGGAGTTACCCCCTTCACAACTTTATAAGGAACTCGATTATGGATGTAACATGCACAATTGATGGCCTCTGCCCAATACTGAGGTGCCAAAGACTTGGAGTGAATCATACAATTTGCCATCTCCTTCAAGGACCTATTCTTCCATTCTGCGACACCATTCTGCTGAGGACTATATGGAACTATGTGCTGCATGTTGATACCTTATGAAGCACAAAATTGTTCAAACTGATTATTAACATATTCACCCCCATTATCTGTATGCAGAATCTTGATGAACTTCCCAGATTGTTTCTCTGCAAAAGCTTTGAAATCTAGAAAATTCTCAAATACCTCAGACTTTTGTTTGAGAAAGTAAACCCATGTAAATCTGGAAAAGTCATCAATAAATGTTAAGACATATCTAGCCCTACTGAAAGATGGTTGTGGAAATGGTCCTGCCAAGTCACTATGTACCAACTCCAATAGCTGTGGAGCTCTCCATGCTTTGCCTTTATCATACTTCTCCTTGGGATTCTTACCAAGAATACATCCCTAGCAAACTCCATCAGAAAATCGAATATAAGGCAACCTTGAAACCATGTCTTGTTTACTGAGTTGTTGCAAGTAACGATAGTTCAAGTGGCCAAATCGTTGATGCCACAAACAACTAATCTCATCTGCATGAGTGAGTAAAACTGTCGAAGGAGAGTCAGGAACAAAGTGAGAAAACTGATATAATCTAGATTGATGATCTGCTTTTCCCACAGCAATAGTAGACCCATTATGCATTTCACTGATTACCACTGTATCTGGCGTGAACTCAACTCGCTTGCTAGAACCAGTGTGAGTGATCTGATAAACAGATAGGAGATTAGTTGATAAAGATGGAACACAAAGGACATCCTTAAATGTTCCTTCGCCCACATCAACAGACCCTCTCCCATGCACTTCAACAAGAGTGTCATCACCCATTAGTATGGAAGGCATAGAACATGGCTCTAAAGAGGTGAAATCATCTTTTGAAGAAGCCATGTGGTGCGAAGCACCCGAGTCAATTATCCAAGAATTGGGTTGTGAAGCAACAACAACTAGGGCCTTACCCTTTCCTTTCCCTTTACTCTTATCTGTATCCTTAGAAGATCCTTCTGATGAACTCTGTTTGACTGAATCAGGCACCTTGATATTATTCTTTTGAAGAAGATTTGAAAGGTGATCAATTTGTTTCTTTAAACACTTATGTTCATCATGACCAGGCCTCTTACAGTAAGAACACTTGACCTTCTCCTTCTTAGGTTGTTCACCTCTTGATGAAGAGGTCTGATTATCTACTTTTGAAGTAGCAGATTTCTGATCTTTTTTCTTCTCTCCTTGGTTCTTTTGTTTCTTATCTTGCTTACTAGACCCTTTTTGTTCTTTTGTGCCTTGATTTACAACTAAGGCACATGACTTAGAGGGTTTTATTGTACCCATTTGAACCAATTTGTCTTGCTCCCTAGTGAGTTCTGCAGCAAATTCATCTAGAGAAGGCATTTTGAATGTGGTACCTAGGGCACATTTTGTAGCATAGAATGTAGAAACAAATACTGAATAGTTAGGACCAAGCTTAGAAAGAATACTCAAGATCAGTTGCTTATCATCTTTCTTAGTTCCACACCGTTCCAACTGCAATCTTACAGACTTAAGTTTAGTGAAGAAGTCTTGTATAGTATCAAAATTGGTTGGATTCAACCCTATGAGTTCATTCTCTAACTGATGACCTCTTAGCTCATCCTGCTTACCAAAGAGGTTTTCCAAAGTGGTCCACACTGCATTTGGTGTAGTGGCAGATTCAATGTGAAAAAGAAGGTCTGGAGAGACTGACATACATAGAGTACCAAAAGCTTCATCACATTTATTAAACCATTTAATCTTTTCTGCAACATCTTGAGGTTCAGTTTCAAGTCCCATAGTAACACGATGATATCCATGTCTTTTCAGATATATTATCATCTTAGATTTCCATTCAAAGTAATTATATGGTGTTAAAAGTGGAACTATAGATGCATCCATGATAGTAGAAAAGAAGATTGCAAATAATCAGGAAAAGTGTAAGAAAGAAGGCACAAGAGACACCCCCCCTTTTCACTAGTCTCAAAAATCACCCCCCCCCAAATATTACAAGGTTGGCACTTTATAATTAGTGCATTTACAAGGCTTTTTATCAGATTACAATTCTTTAAGAAACCAATAGAGATTTCAAATACAAATAATTTGAGACAAGATCTAAAACAAATCAGCCTTATAATTGCTTAATTTATCTCAATACCTTTCCAACAACTATTAGTTTTGAAAAACAAAGTTGCGAGGAGAAAGATATGACCAGTTGAAGAGAAAAAGAAGCAATTGATACAACCTTTAATATCTGATAGAAAAAGGCAAAAAATTTCAATTAGACCTGCAATAATGGAGAGTGCTCATTTCCAGCTTTCCGTCAAGTATTTGTTTGCAAAAATCTGACACCCGAGGCAAAAGTTGTGCAACTTTTAAGAAATGTTGCTGAATTTCCCTAATAGAAAAACGGCTTAGGCCCTATTCAAGCTCGATTTCTGCAAAATTTATTCATTTTCTGGAAATACCATCCGAAACCTAGAAGTTTTTCGATGCTGGGAAGAAAACCTAGAAATTGTTTTTTGTGAAAGTGAATAGAAGTTGAAACACTAAAGCCGAAATGAAAATACCTCTAGTAAAAAAAATTACTCTGATTTTTTTACTGTGTCCTCCAAACTCTGATTTTGGTGAAGTAAAAGTCACTTTTGACTTTGTCAAGCCTTATGGACACTCTGAAAATTCTTATTAAGATTCCAATATTACCACAAAGCTTCAATCACCCAGATCTTACAAGGACACATACTTGTAAACCAGATTTAACTAGAAGCTATTTTCCTTTAAACTGTTCTGATTCTCCAGATCACATGAGAATGCAGGAGAAGAGCATACTTAGTTTTTAAGGAAAATATTAGCTATATAAAAGTCTCAAATCCCTCAAATAAATTAAGAAAAACAATGAGCTATACCAAACAATAAGCTCTGATACCATGTGAGATTCTGCGAGAAGCGAGAACTGAGCCAAGATCTGATGTCGATCGTAGATCACATGCAACTCTTCACGCAACAGATGATCAAAGATCAAAATAGCTGAATGAAGATAATTTCGATATGAGAGAGAAATAGAGACAAAGAAGAGAATTTGGAGAAGACTCTCACCAAGCTATCACTTCACCTGCTTGACTAGTGAAGGTGAGAGTATAGTGCTTATTATATAGAAAAATATAAGCATATACATCCAAGGGGTGCATTAACTCCTATTCCCCATAAAAAGTGGGAGGTTTTACCTTCTTGGTAAATGCCAAAACATGTGGCATAACCTCCTTACATGAAGACAAAAAAGGAGTTGAGAAAGTTGGCACATAAGGCCAAAAGAGGGGGTGAAACCCAACTACCCCATAACCCACTTAGGAAATGACAAAATAGTGGTTATGAGAGGTGGCACAACAAGCCAAAAGAGGGTGTGTAACTCAATTACCCATGTGAGGTGGAGAGTTACACATGTAGCTGAAGTATTTCGCCACGTGTCCTCATATAAACCACTCCTATTAACCTAAGCAAGCTTAAATAATATGTGTAGGAAAAAATAAATATCCCCTAACATAAGGAAAATAAAAAACCTACACTAACAAGCTTTAACATGCTTCTTCGCTTTCAATCCAAGAGTGGATCGAAATCTTAGAGTTGATTGTTCTTTTTTGTCACTAGTTTTTCTCAATTGTTGGGGATCTTGATATGTTTTTGGGTGTTCCGCTTTGGGGATGAGGTTCCCCCTTTGTGGCCTCACCAGGTATAGGCTGGGATAAATTTTCTTGTTGCAATGGATGTTGCCTCAAATGTAGCTATTAATATACCAAAATAAAATTGATATATTAATATTTGTTATTATTATAATAATAAGTTTAAATATAATTATAATATAGTATATTATATTATAATTATATCGATATAATTTTTTTAGGCAAAACACATAGCACATATATTTATATAACAAAGAAAAAGAAAAATTACATATGTAGGAATATATGATAGACTAAATAACCTAGCAACTAAACAGGGAGCAAAGCTCAATCTAATAAGAGGAGACAAGAAAACTCAATCCGAAAACCATGAGTTTGGAGCTATGGGTACATGGATCAACCATAACAAAGCTGCATAAAAATAGAATGGGGGAGCTATGCTCAACCCAACTATGGACATAATGATTTTGGAGAAATGAGAACCTTACTCAATCACAACATTGCTATGCAATTTCAAAATAGAGGAGCCATGCTGGAACCCTACAATGAGAAAAGTGTAGACTTTATGCTCGACCATAGCAGCATAATTACATGTATAAAGATAGGCCATTTGATGAAAGACATTACAAATAGAAAAGGGATGCAGCCTACAATAATTACAAGAGGAAGGTGGGACAATGAGGAAGAGATTTAAACATAATTGATTATAGGCATCTTTTCTGTAGAGGGTACTTTATTGGCTTAAAAGTTCCCCTCAATCGCGCTCCATGACATTATATCTTTGCAACTATTTGGCTTGGTAGTATGAGGTGTAATTAACAAACACAAATTGACACATCCACAAGTTGTGGACTCTATTAAAAAAACTTTTTTTGTTGCACAATCCTCTTTGTGTGCTTTAATCTTCTCTATTTTATGTAAAAGCTTTGGATTTTCTTACTCAGCTGAGCATGGGGTTGTAATGTCCCCTTTCTAGCACACATTGTATGATGTTGTTAGCATATTTTTCTATGGTCTCATAGGCTAACCAAGACATTTATGTTGGCATTATGTGAACCGGTATGAGAACACAATGACATTGTATGTTGTCATTGATGTCAATATGTTGAAGAGGTGAGAACCGGTGTAACACTGTGAACCGACATTTGTGTCAAAGTGAAGTGGTGTGTTTGTTCAAGGTGAATCGACATATGGTTATGGGAACCGGCACATGGAAGCGTTGTATGACTACCGGTTGGTAGTCTCAGCTTCAGGGTTTCCGGTTGAAGTGCTTCAAGCCTATGTGGCTCAATCAGTGACTTTGTGTGATGAGTTAGCATGGTAACGAAGAACAGATCATGTTGTCACGTAAGCCTTGTGCACGTGAAGGATCTTGCATGAAGGAGATTGTTCCTATCTACCTCGAGAATGTGCGAAGTCTATAAAATGGTGATAATGTGTGATGGGTTATTAGCCACCATGAAATCAGTGGAAATGGACGATGGAGAATGTCTTGAGATTGGATCAAGAACTGTTGCATTTAATGCAGTGTGTTCAATGGTCAGGATTGAACCGTTTGAATTCCTTAACATAACAGGTTTTAGGGTTTAGGGTTTATGCTACTGACCTATCTGTTTTCCTATAAGGTCGATGTTGTGATTCTTTCTGAGGTTGTTGGCAAAAGTTGTGTGTGTGTATCCAAGAGAAGGGATACGTGATTCTTGCCAGACCAAAAGGAGAGAAGTGATACTTGCAAAGTGTAAGTGCAGAAGGTGAAGAGGAGCTTAAGCGGGTCTGCATTAGCATTGAGTGTTGTTACCAGATCATTGTAATACCTGTTGATCTCTAACCACTTCAACAGTTGAGAATTCCCTTAACAGGGTAGCTTTAACAGGCTTGCTGTAAATCCTTTAATAGGGTGACTCAAAACCATTGAGTTCTTGAAATCCTCTAACAAGGTAACCTTTAACAGGGTTTAACCCTTAACCAGGTATTCTAGCCATCCCTTAACAGGGTGATCCCTAACAGGATCGGTTCCTAACATAACCTATTGTATCAATCTTTAATCGGACAAGGCTCCTAATAGAGCAGACTTCTAAAGAGTTCAAAAACAAGCTTGTGGGTATTCATCCCCATCGTGGTTTTTCCCTGTTGGGTTTCCACGTGAAAAATATGTGTGTTATGTGTGATGTCTTCTTCATGTGATGCTTTGTTGTTTTCTGTCAAGCGGTGAATCTTGTTGATATAGTTGCTCATATGTATATCTTTGATGGTAGATTACCTGTTCATGCATTAGGGTGAAAAGGAAATGAAGTGTTAGATTGTATGAGAAGATAAGTGTTAGCCGGTTTATGCTTGTCTCAGTTATTCTGGGTTTTACCGGTTATACTCTGTTTGAGGAACGGTGTCACTGTTTGTCTGTCAATGCATAGTGTCTGTAGACAAACTGGTTCAAGAGTGTGTTTTTGTCTGTACTGATCCACCACCCCCCCCCTCTCAGTACCGGTTGGGTACTACTCGTTCTTCATTGTGTTATCAATTTAAGGGATCTTGAGGATATTTGTCCTAGACAGTTTCAATTGCAGGAGAGTCTGAGGTGTTTAGATGTGTTTTTGGGATACTTATTATTTATAGTAAGTTAGTTGGGCCAGGTTTGGATCATCAGTAAATTCATGAATAATATCTTGTCGATGGTAAATGTTGATGTCGACTAGAGATTTTAATAATCATTTGTGATTATTAATTTATTTATCAATAAAGTTAAGTTATAAATTTAAAATTAAAATATTCAACTTTATTGATATGGGACTTAAGTTAAAGGGAAAGCTATTTAATATTAAAAGTTCACCTTCTTTAAAGGTACTCGAAGACTTAAATATTAAAAGGGGCATATTTCTATTAATCCCACATTGGTTGAAGATGTGTGTGGGCTCTCTTGGGAAAGTTATAAAAGACTCCTTAAGAGTTTTTTTTCAGCAAGTTGGATTGAATAAGAAATTTATGAGATTATTTGGAGAGTTCATCTTCTAGGGCTCAGAGGACGAAATCCCTCTTTGCTAACAATCTCTATATTATTGAGAGATACATCCTAGGGATTAAATTGTGGAGTGTTAAGGTAAAATTTGATTATTTAAAAAATAGTTGCTTGTTTCCATTAGATGCAATTTCAGTATCCAAGAGGGTTTGAATGGTGAAGTGAAGAAATGTGTTTGAGACCAGAGTGTTGCTAGCTGATCTGCCCATTCTTTTACACTCATACAACAATTTTCGCAAGCATAAGACTATTATATAGAACTGTATTCACTTGGAAGGGGGTCATACTAATCTGGCACACACTTTGGGGGTGTCATACTTGCTAGAAACACCTAGGAGAGTGTCTTACTAATCCAAAATCAATAGCAGTAGTTTGTGTGAATTTGGAGATTGTTGAAATAGGGCATACAAGTCTAAAATATTATAGTCAAGATGTTGTATTGCCTGAATATCCACCAAAGTAAATTGTACATGCTTGGAGATGTATCATACAAAGCTAGAAAGTTAAGACAAGGGTTTGTGAATGTTGTTAGTGTAATAAAAAAATATTATTAGACTTGGAGCAACGATTGGGTATGCAAAACATTGTAATATTTACATTTATTGAAGAAATCAAATATTAGTTTGTTGTTAAAGTTTACCTGAACTGTGGTGTTAGTAAAGTAAATATAATTGATTCAATGTTGTTGATGTTGACATAGCAAACTGCAATATCTATATTTTGTGTTATATTTGTGTTTGTCAATTCTTCCATATCCTTTCCAAACAACTGAAAACTCAAACAAAACAAAAAAATCAAAAGTTTAGAAAATCAATTTGATACCAAGGCAGCCATTACAGTGGAATCGGAGCAATGTATCTTGTCATCCTAGAGGGTATAATATGAGTTGTAGACACCTAAATTTGATTAATTTAAATAATTGAATTTAGTTATCCTGAGCACCTTTAATTAATTAATTACATGTTATTTAATTAATTAGTGCTCCCTCCTTCTAGCTAATTAATTTCATTAATTATGATATAGTCCCCTTTTAATTAATTATTTGACAATAATAAATCATTTAATTAATTAAATCCTCCCCCTTTCTTCTATTAAATACATCAAATGCAATTTGATTATTTAATTCATGTTGACCTTTTCTTCTTAAATCCTCTCATAAGAATTAATTAATTTAACTAATAGGGTAAAAGTATAATACTGTGTCACATTTCAGGCCAACCTATCATCACAAGTGAATTTAAGTATTTCTAGCTAAAAATTATTTTTAGTCAAACATATGGTCTATATAGATTCATTATAGCTAAGTTATATATGGACCACAACTTTTCCAATTAGAAGTGTCTACTAAATGTATATTTTATATCACTTTGGGTCTAATTATCAAATTTTTATTTTTATTTTTAAAAACTCCATGTTTCAACAACTCCTACTCTTATAAATAATTATTTTTTTGAAATGTAAAAATACCCTCTTATATATCTACAAGTGAATATTCCAAAATATATATTTTTTAATATTTTAATTATTTTTTATATTTTATATTTTATTTTTATTGAAATTAGGTCATCAATATTAAAATATAAGACTGATTATCTTACCAAGGAAAAATACCAAAATTTATTTAAATTTTTTGAAAAAAATATGATGCACTAAAGAAATGAATCTATGTCAAGATGATATAATTCTTTTCTAATTTCGATAAATAATGAAGAAAAAAGATGGTGCCAAATGGAAAGAGTTATATTTCAGTACACACAACTTTCAAATTTATTGAAAAATATATCCATGCACTAAAGTTTCAAGTTATCAATATATACAAAAAAAATGAAGAAGAAAAGGTAAATTTACTAAATAAAGTGTGGCGCCTTGTGTAACTTCAATTTTAACATTTTATCAACAACTAAATTATAGTGTTTACTTTATAAAAAATTATATTGAAATAATTTTTTAATTTTTTAAAAAAATTACAAATATAATATACATAAAAGAATATATATTTTATTAGTTCACATAATTTCAAAATTCAAAACATATATTTCACTTTCTACTAATTCAGTTTAAAAAGTTATATCAGCATTAGCCATTTCCTTTATAAAAGTGTGACACAACTTTGTACTTTTGCCTTTAATTATAATTTTCTCCACATGCCTCCTAACTTTAACCCACATCTAACCTTTCCTCTAACCCAATGTGCCTAGCTAACCAAGGGTTTTGGTCAACCTTATCCCTTAACTCTCACCATATGTGTGCACATTCCCAAAATTTGGGGAAAATGTCTTTCAATTTGGGAGAAATTTCCTAAATTGTGGGAAGATATCTCAAATATCCTAAATCGTGGAAATATATCTATTTTTGGAATAGAACCTTAGTATTTGGGTGTTTGTCTCCCAAATAGGCATGTGTCCTCAGGGACACACGCCATCCTTCCTAATGGCATTTGTCTTTCTTAAGGACACATGTCATTTGCCTCCATGACACATGCCTTTCTCAAGGACACATGTCTCCTTCTCATGCCTCTCCATCTCTCATTCAGGCCTATTTAAACCTCCCATTTTCCTTCCAAAACCATCCACTTTCATTTTCATACCCTCGTAATGCAGAACTGTTTACTCATTATTTTGCACATCTATTAAACACCTCATATCTTTCTTGCATCCCATTTTTAGCTTAATCCATCTTGCATTCACTATCATGGAGTAGAATTGAGTATCTATCATATAGCAAGCACACATCAAATCAAGGGGCTATCAAATCGAAGGATGAATATAGAGTTTGCACCTTAATTAATTTTATTTTGTTTATCTAGTTTTTCTTCCTTTTAAATGTCCTAATCTTGAGTGTGGTTGAGATATGTGTTTGTTTGATTGTCGGCTTATCTTTTCAATCTCTTTAGTTTACATTCACAATTTTCTACAAGTAATTCTAGCCAAAAAAAAATTGAAAAAAATAGCAAGATTGAAGGTAGAAGTAGTGGGAACGCGGGTAGAAACAACATGATTGCTTTAAGAAGTGGTGGGATTTCTTTTTTTTGGTTTTTTGTGTTCTACAAAAAAATATTTTCACTAGTTAAACAATGGGATTTCTTTTTGAAGTGGCGGGATTACTCTATGAAATTACGGGATCGCTCTGTATCTTATTTTTTGTCATTTTCCCGAATTAAAGTTTTCTCTGCTTGTTGCTAACTCACTAATCTGCTATTGTTTTCCGGTTTTTGGCTAATATTTGATGCAGGTTTGACGGTAGAAGACACCAAATGCTTGAAACACTAACTTGTTTGTTGTAGGACCACCAAAGAGGGGTGCATTACCCAAAAAAAATTGTGTTAAAAATGAATCACGTGTCTTCTCTTAGTTAGAAAACACTTTAATTTCATAAGGGAATGAACTTTTTGTATTCTGTGTTTAGCACATTTGTTTGTGTGACCGGAACTACTGTTAACACACACTATCCTCTCCCCTAGCTCTCGTGGTTCTGGGTGCAAGAGAAAAGTGTTAACGGTGCTCGATCTTTACTTTTTAGGTAGATGGCCTACCTCCCAAGTAGATGATAAGGTCAGGTGAGAGGGAACGACCCAAGCGGTGCTTTCTTTTGGTCGGTTATATAAATATTTGTGATTTTGGAGAAAGCCATAATCAACTAGTGTAGTTGCATTATATTGATGGTTTTCCTCAATATCTACATGCAAATGCCTTTGTGGTCTTGAAGAAAGTCAAAATCCCCTGGTGCTTATATGGCAGATGTGTAAAAACTTGTATTCTACAAGCTGGGATATATCTTAAATGAGATAGCTGTTGAATGTATAGCCACCATATTTAGCCTAAAACTTCCTCCACTACAAACCAAAGCTTTTAGCAACCCAAAACCTTTTTGCTTGCTGGTGCAGGAGGTCGGACCTGTGAAGCCACCCCAATTCATACCATACATTGTTGTGATAAATGTCCCTTGATTCACAAGATCTTTAGATCTTCAAGGAATGTGATTTTGGTGTTCTCGAGAAGTGTGTGCTGTGGTGGGGGAGCCAACACCACTGAGATCTTTTTTTGTCCACCTTGTATAGGTATTTGGAGAAATCCAAGTGGGGATTCAACAAGTAGTATCACATTTCCAGCCTAGGAAGTACATGTTTGCAACTGTGTTTTATTTCATTCATATTAGTAATTGTTGGCAAGAGCCACTGTTCCGGTGAATATTGATGCATGAGGAATACTTAGGAGTTGTCATTGATGGCAACTCAGTTCAGAAATCATATTCGATGTATATAGATTTGATTTATGGGAAGTCACATTGTTCATGAGACATAAGTCTGGAAAGTGGAACACAATAACCGACATAACATGTGTGCAGTGTGCATATCTTGATTTTGGTTATGTAATTTTGATTGCAGTGATAAAGGCAGGTGATTCGAGATTCGAGGCAACTTATTTTGTTATCTCGGTATCCCATGTTAATTCATGAGCGAGATTGTACGTCCAGTATCAAGTAACTTAGTTAGAATAGAGATATTTTGGTGTAATGTGTGATTTGGAATCTTTGGGATGATTTTAGTGATTCGTTTCATGTTTGAGGAGATTGGGCCAACACATGTATGAAGCTTGTTATCAATTTTTTTAGGTCTGCATATGGATTCGTGGACGGATTGAGATGACTCATTGGTCACACGTTTCATGTTGCGTGTTATGTGATTTTTGAAAGCCGACATGGTAATTGATCTATTTTGGCGATGCGTATATATAAGATCGGTTTGGTTGAGAATTTTGGTGGAGGTCATGAGTATGAGAAGTTTGTGTGAGCGAATGTGCGAAGTTGGTGAATGTAATTGAATATTTTGGTGCTCCGATATATGACAGAGAAGGAAAATAGAGCAAAGAGACAAAACAATTGCAGAAGTCAAATTGAGCCTAACCAGAACTGCTATTTGGCATATGTAGATGCTATTCTTCAGTTCATTCATTGTTGTAATAATTTTTTATCACTTGTAAGGCAGTGAGCCTTCCTCTGGGTTGTAGCCCTTTTTTGTATTTGAGCAATGAGCTCTAGGCAATGTACCTGAATGCAAGTGAATTCCCCTTATGTAATATTATCATACTTCTGACCATGGTATAATAATATTGTGGGTTCAAATCCCACTGTGGTTTTTCCCTTTCTAGGTTTCAACATAAAAATTCTAGTGTTATGGTATTGTGGCTAATTGGTTTATGTTTTTGCACTTTGTTTTCATTCTTAAGCATCTGGTGGTTAAAGAATCAGTTTAACAAGTATATGAATTGTAAAACATTGATTCACCCCCACTCTCAGTGTTCATTGATTTCAATAATTGGTATCAAAGCTTAG
Source organism: Cryptomeria japonica (assembly GCF_030272615.1). Classification (NCBI taxonomy): domain Eukaryota; kingdom Viridiplantae; phylum Streptophyta; class Pinopsida; order Cupressales; family Cupressaceae; genus Cryptomeria; species Cryptomeria japonica. The sequence continues at coordinate 451,616,569 of NC_081408.1, read as the reverse complement.
TTCCTTGGAATAAGCCTAACAACTTGAGGAAGATCTGAAAGATTGAATCAATGGACTTCGGTTTGCAGAAGAAACTCACTGTGGCACTTGAAGATCTTGTTGCGGCTATGAAAGAGAAGAGTAGCTTGAGGAGAAGTCTGGAAGCAACTGAAAATTTCATTGAATCTCTGAAAGAACAAGTGAACACATCAAGAGAGAAGAGAAAGGAACTGATGGATAAACTAAAGGAGAAAGAAGAGTAAAGCATTGATAATCAAGCCCTACAAGACAAGGTAGATGAATGTGAGAAGCTTGCTAGAGATAATACAACCTTGAAGAATGAAATGAAATCCATTCTGATGAAGCTGACAAAGGACATTGAAGACCGGAAGAAGAATGATGAAAATATGACTCAATCATTGAAGGATAGATTTGATGAATGTTGCAAGTTGAACTATGAGAATGATCAGTTGAAACTTGAATTGGTGCACTGCAAGAATGATGAGAAAGAACTTGAAAGGCAAATTTTAATTTTGAGAGATGAACTTTCCACTGCTAATGAATACAAATAAAAATTCAAAGCTAGCTCAACCTAGTTAGATGAGATGCTAGAAAGTCAGAGACATGGAAAAGACATGCGAGGACTTGGATATGAGAAAGGAGAATCCTTCGGTTATGGACAAAGAAAACATCAAAAGAACAAGAAACCTTTGGTAAGGCAACCTAATGCTTATAAATTTAATGGTAAATGTTTTGTTTGCGGTAAATTCAGTCATATGGCAAGTCAATGCAGAAATAGGATGATAAATAGGGTGATGAATAATGGTCCTACCTTTGTCGGTCAATGTTTCATATGCACGAGGGCTTCACTTAGTGAACCTAGGTTATATCACCTATGTTCATGAAATACTAAATAATCCCCCTATTTTTTTAAAATATTGCCCTAAACTCCTTTTTTCCACCCCCTCCCAATACACAACCTGAATTAAAAGCCCCCCATTTGCACAAAATATTGCAATTTTTCATAGCCTGAATTAAAACGCCCCCTATTTTCATCGATGGGCAATATATTGCACCCTCATTTTTGGGATATTAAACCCCCCAATATGAATGCACCTGATATGATATTGCTTATTTAGTGAAGCCCCCGTGTTCATATGCAACAACTTTGGTCATAAGTCAAACATGTGCAGAACAATGATGAATAATTTTCAAAATAAGAGATGTTATGCTTGTGGAATGTTTGGACACATTTATAACCAACACAGAATGATAAAAAATCATATGAACTTCAGGCCTATGCAAGGAAATGTTGTTTGCTATGTATGCAACAAATCCAGTCACATTGCAAAATATTGCTGAAGCAAGAATGTGAGCAAGAATGCTCTGGTAGATAAGAACTTGTCGGATGAAAAAGGCAAAGCAAAGGTTGAAGAAGTCGAAGAGAAACATAAGAAGATGTGGGTTAAGAAGGAAGATTCAAATGTTAAGAATGGCTCCACAATTGATTCTGGTGTTGGAACCTCATCCGATAACTAAGGCATCTTGGCCTTAGGGGGAAGCTTTTCGTGCAGATCCTTTAAAACCCCCTTTACAAAGATCTGTAACCGGCTGAAGATGGTTGTAGATGATTGAGATTAGCGGTGCAATTGATATCCAAAAGATTTCATGCCTATCTGAGTATCTGGTGATGAATTTTTGAAGATGCAGGGTATCCGAAAAGCCTTTAGGGTTATGCATTTATTACAAATTAAAGTTAGGTTTTTTGGTGGATAAAAAAGAATTCTATCATTCATTCTTCACAATGTGAATGAAGAGAAAGAGAAAAAGAGAAAGGCGAACGAGATTGAGCAGCGAGAACACAACTTGAAGTGGTATGATGTAAATCCGACACATGATGACACTCAACTAGAAGAGAAGTCATAGGATACATCCATTTTGAAAGTAAATGCAGTCATTCCTAATGTGCAGAAAGATCAATATTCTGAGAAAGTCATTTTGACATATCAGACCAATATGCATACAACAATTGATGATGTTAATTTGCTAAGGTTGATAACTCCAGTGAAGCTAAACAAGACACTCTAGTTAGAGAAGTTGCTTTAGAAAAGGCAGCTGGGGAGACAATTGATGCTAAAAAGGGTGAAAAGGATATGAGTGCAGAGGTGACAGAGAAGGAGAAAGGAAAAGAGAAGGATGATTAGGCTCTGATGACAGTGGCAAGAGACATTGACAAAGGAAAATAGGTTGTCACTGATCCAGATGATTTCACTGAAGGGCCTATTGATCTTAGTTCACTATCTCCTATTCAAGCATTGAAGATAGAAACTCTTGCGCAAGAAAAAGCCAGTGAGAACTTCCTCAAGTCCCACAGTGCAGACAAAGAGTTAATAACATTGGCAACATAAGTATTTAAGAAAATTTTGCCATCATTTAAATTGGACACAACAGAGACTTCCTCTAGTACGATTAGAAGTATGTTGAATGTTGTAGAATCACATTTTGTATCTTTGGAGAAGGCAACATACACTAGAGTTTTGAATCAGTTTAATGCTATGAGACTGAAAACATTTTTGAAGATGATTGAGGATGATAGGGTAGGCTTAGTAACTTCTATGAAGAGTATACAAGATGCATTAGATGAAGGTGGCCAAATATACAAGTCATGTATAATTTTGCCAAAGTTTATTATTAACATTGACAAGAAAATTAGGGAATGTGAAGGCCAGTTAGCTAGTATATCTCAGCCATATGCACCTTAATCAGTCCCAGATAGCAATTCTGAACAACATATTATGAGTATATTGGATAAGATTAAGAGTTTAAATCAAGAAAGGGATAGAATTTTGGGTAGAGTGGGAGAAGTAAGGAGTCTTATCACTCCCCAGATAGACTCACTGATGAGCAGTATCCAAGATATAAAGGATGCTCTGAACAAGAGTGTTCTAACAGATAGAAGAGGATCGGAGATACACACCTATCTTTTTCAGTGGGATGATCAACATTTTAGAGTCTGAAGAAGGCTTGGGATAATCACTTGTTGTCCCTAAGGACAATTTTTGCAGATACTTTCAAGTTTTTGTAAGCAACTGTATATATCCCTATATATAGATTTTGGTAGATTCCTATCTTTGGCATTTTTGTCAAAGGGGGAGAGAGCAAAGTGAAAAATGGTGCAAATTCTTAGGGGGAGCTTGTTGAGTTTTTTGAGTTTTGGAGATTTTTGAAGTTTTGAAGTTTTGCAACTTTGAGTATAAAGTTCATTTTTTACAGTGTTTCCATCAATGCCAAAGGGGGAGATTGTTGGCAAGAGACACCGTTTTGGTGAAGATTGATGCATGAGGAATGCTTAGGAGTTATTATTGATGGAAACTCAGTTTAGAAATTATATCCGATGTATATAGATTTGATTTATCGAAAGACATATTGTTCATGAGACATAAGTCTAGGAGGTGGAATGTAGTAACCAATATAACATGTGTATAGTGTGCATATTTTGTTTTTGGTTGTGTAATTTTGATTGCGGTGATAAAGGTAGATGATTCAAGATTTTAGGTAGCTTATTTTGTGATCCCGGTATCCAGTCTTGATTCAGGAGTGAGATTGTAGGTCCAGTATCTAGTAACTCAGTTAGAAAAGAGATATTTTGGTGTAACGTGTGATCCAGAATCTTTGGGATGATTTTGGTGATTGTTTTCGTGTTGGAGGGGATTAGGCCGATAGATGTATGAAGCTTGTTATCATTTTTTTTAGGTCTGCATATAGATTCATGGATGGATTGGGCCAACTCATTGGTTACACATTTCATGTTGTGTGTTATGTGATTTTTAGAAGCCAACATGGTAATTGATCTATTTTGATGGTGCATATATATAAGATCATTTTGGTTGAGCATTTTGGTGGAGGTCATGAGTATGAGAAGTATGTATGAGTGAATGTTTGAAGGTCGGTGAATGTAATTGAAGATTTTGGTGTTCTGGTATGTGATAGAGTAGGAAAACATAGCAGAGAGACAAAACAGTTACAGAAGTCAAATTGAGCCTAATAGAAACTGCTATTTGGCATTTGTAGATGATATTATTTAGTTCATTCATTATTATAATCATTTTTTATCACTTGTAAGGTAGTGAGCCTTCCTCTGGGTTGTAGCCCTGTTTTGTATTTGAGTAGTGAGCTCTAAGTAGTGTGCTTGAATGCAAGTGCATCTCCTTATGTAATATTGTCATACCTCTGGCCATAGTATAATAATATTATGGATTCAAATCCCATCATGGTATTTCCCTTTCTGGGTTTCCACGTAAAAATTCTGGTGTTATGGTGTTGTGGTTAATTGGATAATGTTTCTGCACTTTGTTTTCATTATTATGCATCCAGTGGTTAAAGAATCAATTTAACAAGTTTGTGAATTGCAAAACACTGATTCACCCTCCCCCTCTCAGTGTTAATTGATTCCAACACTTAGGTCTTCATCATCTCAGTTGAGTCAGACACTTTGTTTTTATGCTTTTCATGTTTTTTGTGTCACTATCTTTTTTCAAAGAACAATTCAAAAATCAGTCTTTTGAAGTCCAAACTTGTTGTCCATCAAAGTCCCAAACTTGCATCTTCATGATCATCATCCTAGTCCTAGCATAGTCATCATTATTATCCAATTTTTACCGTTATTTTTCATCCATCATCATTTCCACCAGAGTCACATTATCATTACCTTCTTCCTAAGTCATCAATCCAAAGATTAAATATCCAAAATCGAACATCAAACTTCATCCTCTTTCCAACTTCGTCAAAGTCAATTCACATCCTAGTTTTATCTTGTCATCCTCTTATTTTAAGCTTTAGTCTATCATCCATTTTCATCTTTCATCTTTCCAACTCATCAACTAATCATCATGTCATAATTTTATTATGATGAGTTTGGTCATCATTCATTTTTCTCCACTTCATCCTATTTTGATGAGGATGAGATGTATAGTTTCTCAAACCCTTTTCTTTCAAAGAAATCAAATAGATAATTTTCTCCATGAAAATTGACAAAGCTCTGGGACCTAATGGATTCACTGCTTTGTTTTTTTAGAAATGTTGGTATTTTGTGGGTAGAGATTTATGGCTGGAAATGGAAGAATCAAGGTGGAATGGTAATAATATCAAGCAATTTAATACTACTCATTGCCCTCATCCCAAAATCTTCTTCTCCAACTACCTTTGTAGATTTCAAGCCTATATCTCTTTGTAATACTATGTATAAAATCTTGACAAAGACAATTTCACTAAGACTTGCCAAACTAATTCCCCAATTCATCTTAGAGGAGCAAGGGGGATTCGTTCTAGGGAAAGAGACATTGGAGGGGGTGCTTACAGCACATGAAATCCTCCACTCTGTAAATCAAGTCAAATCCCAAGTAATAATTATTTAATTAGACATGATGAAAGCATATGACAAGGTCAGCTGGTAATTTTTGGAAAAAATTATGTTGTGTTTTGGTTTCTCTAAACTCTAGGTCAAATGGATTATCTCTTACATCTTTGGTGCAAAGTTCTCAGAGATTGTAAATGGTATCCCATGTGGATTCTTCTCTTCCTTCCAAGGTCTAAGGCAAGGGGACCCTCTATCCCCTTTCTTGTTTATAATAATGGTTGAGGCTTTAAGCAGATCCATCATAGCACACCATCTTGAGGGGTCCTGGAAACTTATTGAGTTGCATCATATGTAGGATACTACAACACACATTCTCATTGCAGATGATACACTTCTTTTTAGGGAGGCCATGATGAGGGAGGCGAAGACTATCAAACAAGCTCTAAACAAATGTTGTAGCATCTCAGGGTAGAAAATCAATGCATCTAAATCCAAGGTTTTTTTTCTTAAACTGTTCCCCTTTTCTATCAACCAAATTGACTAACTTTCTAGGTTTTAAGCTAGAGACCATTCCTTACAAATATCTAGGTATCCTTTTTTTGTGGGAAGAAACAAGAGTGGATTTTGGGCCTTGGTATCATCTTCCATCCAAAATAGAATCTCTTCATGGAATAATTATTTGGCTTTCTCTTACTAGTTGCATCCTCATGATTAAAACAATTTTGGCTTCAATCCTGAATTATATCATGTTAGTGTTACCAATCCCAAAAGGAGTGTTATCCTCAATTGAATCTATCATCAAATGCTTCATTGGAAATTAACCAAAGAGAAAAGGGAGAAAAATCACCTCCTAAGTTGGGATATATGTTGCTATTTGAAATCAGGGGGAGGTGCAAGTATTCACAACTTACAACTAAGGAACATAGGATTAGGGGAAAAATTGGTCTGGAAAATCTTTTCAAACAATAAGTCGAAATGGGCATCTATCATTTTCTCAAAATATCTAGACTCATCTAACCGTGAAATAATTTTAATAGCTTCATATTATCTCCCTTAGGGCTCCCAGATGTGGAATTTTCTTGTTAATTGTAGAAAGATTTTCCCGCCTTGCCTATCTTGGGTTATTGGATATGGTAAAATGGCCTTGTTTTGGGAGGTCTCATGGAATGGTCACCCTCCACTAAACTCCATCATCAATGTATCAAATATCAAGCTACTTCTTAAAGATAAATGGGGTTCAAAAGTCTTAAATTACTTCATCATTATTAACCAAAATGGATCTTCTTCAACCAAATGGAAGGATTTCTCTCAATTTGATGTTCCCAAATCCCATAAGACAACCTTGTTAGAGACTCTCTCTCATAATCATATTCATTTATCTAAATATCAAGACAAGCTCATTTGGAAACAATCTAAATTGTGATCATATTTAGTAAATGAGGGATATTAATCTCTCAGTATCCAAGTTCGTTCATTCACCAAAAAGTGATGTTTTTTCTTTCTGCTACACAAATGTAGGCTTTCCCAAAGCCGGTGCATTTGTTTGGCTAGCTCTCAAGGCAAGAATTCTTGTAAGTGAAAGGCTTTTTCATTTAGGTAACCACCCTCCCTTCAATTGTGTTTTATGTAATAAGGAGGCTGAAACAATTGATCGTTTGCTTCTTAATCATCCCTTTTTCAAGCTATGAATGTTGGTCATGGCTATGTCACAAACTACATTGGTTTGGTCCTCTTCATTCGAGTCTAACCAGGGTTTTTGAAGCTTGGTCAAATTTGTTTGAGGAATCTTTCTTTTCTTCTCTATGGTAGGTGCAATAGCTTTTCTTATCTGGAACATATGGTGGGAGAGAAATAGGAGGATCTTTAGAAGGGAGAGAAATGAAGCTAATCATGTCATCAACAACATCGAAAACTCAATATCAAAGGTTGTCAAAGATTATACTTCCAAATACAAGAACCTTGAATCCTCCTTTACCTCATGGGATGATCAGTCCTTAAGCAATGGAAGGGTATCTCACTTCCTTTTAAGGGTAGCCTTCTCAAGAATTCTACAAGGAAAGCAAGGAGAAAAGATGTTAAATGGGAACCCTCAAATGGACTTCACTAGAAACTAAATTTTAATGTGGTAGCTAAAGGAAACCCTGACATTTTGGGGGTTGGTTTCCTCATTCACAACTTGAAGGTTGAAATCTTAGAGGTAGGAGCAGCAAGAATTCCTAATGCCACCAATAATGTGGTAGAAGGCATTGAACTGGTATATGGTTTATGCATGGCTTATGAGATTGGGATCCACAATTTGATTATAGAAGGAGACTCTTTGAATATCATTTTGACCCTCAAAATTTTTGAAGCCCCTAGCTGGAAAGTTAATTATATTCTTCAATAGGCCTAGCTTCTTCTTCAAAAACTTCAAGACTACACTATCAAACACTCTTTTAGAGAAGCTGACAAGCTAGTCGATGCCTTAGAAAACAAAGGGTGTAAGCTCATGCAACGGGAAACCAGACAAAATGGGATATAAATTAAAAAAGATGAAACATTGGGCGTCGATTGTTTTAGTGGAATCCCATTGATTTTTTACCTAACATTTTTTGGCTTTTGCAAGACTTGTTGAAACCCTAACATGTCATCATTACATATGGTATCCTCCACATGTCAAGGGCCACATATCTTAGGACATCCCACTCTCCCTAAATGATCATTAAAGGATTTTGATTAACCTCTAACGGTTGCCATTTAAGGAATGTGCCATTTTTGGAGCCACATATTCCATTCAGCATATTTTTGACATCGCATGGTATCGCATTAAGTAGTGCAAAGCCCTTAGAAAGGACATTTTTTTATGAGAGATGTGCACAATTGGGTACATGGAAAGGATTTCAAAGCATGCTACTAAATTTCCTTTCCAATTCATATCCCTCCCTTATGTGTGATTTATTTTGCTTAATGTCAACACATGTCGAGGTTTGTGCAAAAGCAGAGTGGGGGTGATTGTTAAGGAATTTTGGTGACTCATTATCTGCTTATTCACTGGAGCTGCAAAGTTTATTTTCCTTCTTATCTCACGGGATTAGGGTTCTCTCAATGCTTCACATATTGTTGTTAATTGATATCCTTGTATGAAACTAGGCATTTGAAGGAGAAATTAATGGAGTACAAACCCCTTAACCAAATAATATCCATATCCTTCACTGGTTGGGACTTTCCAACCTCGGTTGCCTTCACTCTAAACCACATGGAGCACATATTCTCCTAGGATTGTGGCAAGATTTAAAGAGCCCTCATCACTGTTATTGGAGAAGAGGTAATCTACCCTAAGGCCCCACGAAATATCTACCCTTCTCAAATGGTATTTATTTTTTTATCTAATTCTTTTGACATTTTGCAAAATGATCGCTCCTTGCTGCTTCTGGCATCTCAATTTATCAAGCAAGTTCATTTCCCCTCAAAACCTAGAAAAATATATGAAAAGTATGACTTGTTTAATGGAAAGGGTTGGGTTGGTAGCATTTTCCTAGGAAATTCCTAAAAAAGAAACCCTGGTACAAAAAGCTTTACAATGCCATAAAAATTAGCCTCGAGTCTAACAATTGCAAGTTCTTTGAGGGGGAATTGGGTATTTTCTCATAAATCATATCTTCTTCAAAAGCCTCCCTCTTCTCTGGCCTCTTTTATGTCCTCCATCGGCTCATGCTTCACCACCCGCTTGCACAAAAGCTTAAAAAGGCACATTTCAAAGATAGCTTATGTAGGTGTTCGAAAGCTTTCTTTGTGGGTTTCAAATTTGGTGACTCCCAAGTACAATGTAATGTAGGCCTCAAACTTAGTGATTCTCAAGTGCAATGGGATCTAGGCGATCATGAAGGCATTGGAGAGAACAACCTCCAAAACTAGCTAGGCGTTTTGTGGTATTATCTGGGTGCCTAGTCTTTGCAGGGTTTCTCCCTTTTGGTTTGTTGTTTAGCAGTATTCCCTCCCTTTATTTGGAGGTGGTACTTTTTCACTATCAAGGAATAGTATTTTTATGTATTCTCAGTACTAGGCTAGTTAGTATTTGTAGATTAAGCACTGCTCTCTGTTATTCTCAATTTCATGGTGTCATGGTGTTGTTGTTGTAGCTAGGTCAGGTTCTTCTAGGGCTGACCTAGCATGATTAGATGGCTAAGTGTCTAGTCGGCCTTAGCCATGATAAAGGGCAACGAATTAATGCTTATCCTAGGTGCTATGATCTGATTTAGGTTTGGCCCTAAATGGGCAAAATAATTATGCAAGATGATGTAACTTGTAATGTATTGGTTTGGCCTTATTTGGGGTGATTCATGTAGCTCATAAATATGATGTAACTTGCAATAGGTCCTGACCTATATGTGTAACTTGTAATTCATAATGTAATTATGATTCTTGGTGGCAAAATATGCAAGGCCGACTAGAGGCCTATTGAGGGAAAAGTCACCTATATGTGCAAGGTGATTTCAGATCAAATCACAATCAATTAGCAGCTAACTACTTCTAATTATAAGCATCGATCTATTTCTGATTACAAGCAGTGAATTACTCCTGATAGAGATCAGTGAATTATCTCTTGATTAGGTGAATCACCTAGGGTTCTTGAATCTATCTAAAGGCTGGCGAATTTGTATTCCAAGCTGAGCGAACATATTTCAGTGCTATAAAATGAAGTTATAGTGACAACGATCTGCATTTAAAGGATTGTCAAGGTCATAGCATTTCAGATAAGTCTGACCTAGCATGGGAATGTTGTAATTGTGCTACTGTGTTTGATCTAATATAAACTGAGATAATTGTTGTTGGTTTTTTCACCTCTAAGAGGGAGGTTTTCCCAGGGTATCTTTGTGACTTGTGTGCATTTTGTGTTTTTTTCTGTTTATCACTGTCAACCTGATTGCTAAAATTAACATGGTATTGAAGCTTGGTTCGTATTAGTGTAATCAGATTAATAGTAACCTCTCATATTCAGTCTGCTCTTATTATTTCAAGTCAAGATGGTGCCCAGGGTTGATAGATTGGATGGTGCATCCAATTTCACATCATGGCGATTCTGAATTATGCTCGCATTCTAAGCCCGAGATAGAAGAACAAAAGCCTGCATGGAGGAAGAAAGACTTTCAAGCTCAGATAATGATAGTTGACTTTGTAAAGGATCATATTGTACCTATCATCTCCAAGTTGAAGGCTGCCAGATTAATGTTCAAAACATTGGAAGAGATGTACGAAATCAACAACACAAGTCGTGCCCTAGCTTTGAAACAACAACTTCATCACCTCAAGATGGCTAAAGGTGAAACAGTCATGACATACTTCATGAGGATTTCTGATATGAGAGATCAACTCTCATCCATTGGAAAGGTTGTTGATGATAATGATTTGACTATGCTAGCCCTCAATGGTCTTCCAACATCTTGGGAATCCTACATTCAACGAATTAGTACAAGGGTTGATCTTCCTAAGTTTGACAAATTAAGGGCTGACTGCATTCAAGAAGAATCAAGACTGACTGCAAGAGTAGTTATCAAGAATAGTCATGAAGGCAATCATGTTCTTGTTGCCTAGTCCATCAAGAAGAAAGGAGGCTATTGGAAGAAGAAAAAATTCAAGAGGAATATAGATCAGAGGCTTGATGTTGCCCCTAATTCAAAGAAGAAGAGAAAGGATCTTTCCCACATCCGGTGATTTAGATTTGACAAGTTTGGTCACTACACAAAGGATTGCTTATATCAACCAAAACAACAAGGAGCAAACATAAATGAAGTTTCAAATCAAAAGAATGTTGAAGACTTTCTCTTCATTTCTGCCTTGTCAAGCAATGTTCCTACAGACAGTGATGCATGGTTGATTGATAGTGGTGCATCTAGGCACATCACTGGATATCGAGAGCACCTCTCAAATTGGTGGAGGAGTCTAACCTTCATGTGGTTATTGGTGATGATGCACGATATTCTATAAGAGGTTTTGGTACTTCTTCTCTTAATTTAGATTTTGGAATTTCTCCTCACCTCAGTGATATTTTGTATGTGTCAGGAATCAAAAGAAACCTTCTCTCCATATCTACTCTAGAAGATAAAGGTTATCAAATTGCATTTTCTGAGGGAAGAGTTCTTGCATGGCCTAAGAAGTACAACATCAAATCAACTCGTGTCATTGGGAATAGGTATGAAAGTCTATATAAGCTTTCAACACATGCAATTCGAGCTCTCATTCATGAAGCACCTTAGTCAAGTGAGCTATGGCACAGAAGGCTCAGTCATCTCCATTTTTGATCCCTTCCTACACTTGAGAATATGGTTAAATGTATTCTTAAACTTAGTCATATTCATGATGATACATGTAAAGGTTGTGCTATGGGTAAAAACATTAAGAGTCCATTCCGTCAAAGTGAAAGTAGGTCTAAGGAAAAATCAGCTCTTGTTCATTCTGATTTATGTGGACCTATGACTATTGCTTCTCCAAGTGGATTCTTGTATTATGTAACCTTTATAGATGACTACTTTAGGAAAACTTGGATTTACTTTCTAAAGTCAAAAGAATCTGATGAAGTCTTAGGTAGATTCAAAGAGTTTAAGGCCTTAGCTAAAAATCTATCTATGAAAAGAATTAAATTTTTAAGGTCTAACAATGGAGGTGAATACACCTCGGGTAGTTTTCATGATTTTTGTATTGAGACAAGGAACAAGAGGGAGTTTGTGTTCCCTACAACCCTCAGCGAAATGGGGTTGCAGAAAGAAAGAACAAATCCATAGTTCAGGTAGCGAAAGAAATGGTTCATGATCAGGATCTACAAACTTTCCTATGGGTCAAGGCATCTAGGACTTTTGTATACATTCATAATAGATGCCCTAACCATGTATTGAAGGATATGACCCCAAAAGAAGCATTTTCAAGGATCAAACCTAATATCAATCGCTTATGGATTTTTGGGAGTCCAGTATATGTCCATGTTCCTAAAAAGAAGAGAACCAAGTTGGAACCTTCTGGCAAGAAAGGGATTCTTGTGGGCTACAATGAAACCTCTAAAGCTTTGAGAATTTACATTCTAGGTTAGAAGTATATTGAGGTTAGTACAGATGTTACTTTTGAAGAAAATATTGCATACAAAAGATCTAAAGTTTCCATTATAGAGATTGATAATGAAGTTAATGATAATCAAAACATGGATATTGATCATGATACTGAGATTCAGAGGGACTCTTTTGAACCTATAGAACATAATGATCCAACTGAGCCTATGGATTCTATCGATGGGCCTAGAGACATTATCGTGAGTAAGAAGAGACCCTTTTGGGTAAGGAACACCATTCAGGAGACAGAAAAGTTTGCAGCTCCTAGAGGTACTTTTAGAGAAAGTAGGAGTCCTTATAAGTTCTCCAACTATGTTGCATTAATGTGCAATATCATTGAGATAGAACCATCCAGCGTTGAAGAAGCCATGAACCATCAAGCATGGAAGAATGCTATGGATGAGGAATATCAGTCTATCATCAAGAATGATGTTTGGGATATTGTTCCTAGACCCAAAGGTAAGTTAGTTGTATCTTCCAAATGGTTGTTTAAAATTAAACATGTTGTTGATGGAAGTATTAAGAAATACAAAGCTAGATTAGTAGCATGTGGATTTTGCCATAAAGAAGGCATAGATTATGAAGAAACCTTTGCCCTTGTTTCTCGATACACTTCTATTAGAACCATCATAGCCATTGTTGCAGCTAAAGGGTGGAAGTTACATCAGATGGATGTAAAGACAACTTTTCTAAATGGTTTCATTGAATAAGAGGTTTATATCGAGTAGCCAGAAGGTTTTGTGATCCATGAGAAAGAGTCTCATGTATATAGATTAAAGAAAGCACTATATGGTCTTAAACAGGCCCCTCATGCTTGGTATGCAAGAATTGAGAAGTATTTGGTAAGCTTAGGTTTCTATAAGAATGATGTTGATCCTAACCTTTATTTCAAAGTATTTGATGGTGAAATGCTAATTCTGGTTTAATATGTGGATGATTTATTTCTAGCTGGTGAAGATCATCTCATCCTTAGATGCAAAGAAGAATTGACTTTAGAATTTGAAATGAAAGATTTAGGTCTCATGCATTTCTTTCTAGGGTTAGAAGTATGGAAAAGACCTAATGAAATTATTCTAAGTTAAGGAAAATATACTATTGACATTTTGAAGAGATTTGGAATGTTAGATTGTAAGCCTGTGCTTACTCTTATGGAGACTGACTTGAAGAAATTGAGTAAATCTACAGCTAATTTAGATTTTGCAGATCCTACTAAGTACGGACAATTGATTGGATCCTTGATGTATCTAGTTAACACTAGACCTACCATTTTCTATGCAGTGAGTGCTCTCAGCGAGTTCAAGTGTGAACCAAGGCAGGTTCATCTTGTTGCAGCCAAACATATCTTGAGATATTTGTGTGGCACAATAGGCTATGGCTTGAAATACTCCACCAATACAGTCATTACCTTGGAAGGCTATTCTAACTCTGATTGGGCGGGAAGTGTCACTGCTAGGAAAATTACTTCTAGAGTTTGTTTTAGTTTGGGATTCCCCATGATTTCCTGGTACAACAGGAAATAGTCTTCAATAGCATTGGGTACTACAGAAGCAAAATATATTGTAGCTTGTGTGGCATCTCGAGAAGCAGTGTGGCTTCGTAAGCTCTTTGCAGGAGTGTTTGGACAACCTTGAGAGCCTATAGTTATCCATAGTGATAACTATAGATGTGTAAAGCTTTTTGTCAACCCTGTGTTTCATGACAAATCAAAGCATGTGGAAATTTAGTATCACTATATTCGAGATATGGTGCAACAGAATGTTATTCAGCTAAAACATCAATATTGATGAGCAGACAACAAATGTTCTCACCAAGCCTCTTGCTCGAGTAAAGTTTGAATACTTTTGAAACAAGCTTGGAGTTGTGGAGAACAAAGCTCTAGCTGAGAGGGAGTCTCAACATTAGTGATACATTAAGTTGTATCATTCACCCTCTGTGAGTAGGTATGGTGGAACCACCCTCTGTGAGTAGGTATGGTGGTAATGCACTCTTCTCTGGGAGAAGTTTGAGGTGAAAGACCTCTTCCACCCTCTGCGAGTAGGCATGGTGGATCCAACCTCTGCAAGTACGTATGGTGGATGTCATGGAAGAAATTCCATGACTTAGCACTCGTGCTTGTTCACCCTCTGGGAGTATCTATGGTGAACATCATCCATGGGAGTATCCTTGGTGGTTGTGTTCATTTGCTTTTTCATGGGAGTAGCCATGATGGTTGTCACTATGTGACTTGGATATTGAGAAGGACTCCTCCCTAGCTAAGAGGGAGTATTGTTGTGGCTAGGTTAGGTCCTTCTAGGGCCGACCTAGCATGATTAGAAGGCTAAGTGGATTCTCCACCTTAGTCATGATAAAGGGCAAGAAATTAATGCTTATGTTGGGTGTTATGATCTGATTCAAGTCTAGCCCTAAATGGGCATATTAATTATGCAAGATGATGTAACTTGTAATGTATTGGTCTAGCCTCATTTGGGGTGATTTATGTAACTTGTAAATATGATGTAACTTGCAATAGGTCCTGACCTATATGTGTAACTTGTAATTCATAATGTAATTACGATTCTTGGTGCCAAAATATGTAAGGCTGACTAGAGGCCTATTGAAGACAAAGTCGCCTATATATGAAAGGTGATTTGAGATCAAATCACAATCAATTATTAGTGAACTACTTCTGGTTATAAGCAATAATCTACTTTTGATACAAGCAGTGATTACTCCTGATAGAGATCAGTGAATTATCTCTTGATTAGGTGAATCACCTAGGGTTTCTAAATCTATCTAAAGGCTGGCAAATTTGTATTCCAAGCTGAGTGAACATTTTTAGTGTTGTTGAATGAAGTTACAGTGACAACAATTTGCATTTGAAGGATTGTCAAGGTCATAACATTTCAAATAAGTCTGACCTAGCATGGGAATGTTGTAATTGTGCTACTGTGTTTGATCTAATATAAACTGAGATAATTGTTGTTGTTTTTTCACCTTCAAGAGGGAGGTTTTCCCAAGGTATTATTGTGACTTGTGTGCATTTTTTGTTTTTTGTTTATCATTGTCAATCTAATTGCTAAAATTAACACATGGTAGGGTATAATCTCGGTCAGTAGATTGAGAAATGATCTCTGTCTTTACATTTTTCAAGAAATTATTGTATGGTCTAGGTACAAATTGAGCCATGCTCTATGTTTCCTCCGTATTGTTGGTGTAGACACCCAAATCTGTCCACTTAATTGAATGAATATTTAGTATTTATTTGATTATTTAACCATAATCAACAGTTAATTAAATTGATATTTAATTAACTCATCTTAAACCTCTTCTTCTATTAATTAAATAAATTATTCAATTTATTTAATTTAATTCATTAAACCATATTCTAACAATTAATTAAATGAATAAAGCATATTTGTTTAATTAACCCCTCTCCACATTTAAATAAATAAATATTTATTTAAATCTCTAAAACCCTCCCACTTGCATTCTCCTACAAATGCAAGTTGCACAATTTTAGTTGAAATAAATGAATTTTATTTTAATTAAAATCCCTTTTTATCCTCACCCACTTGCTCACTAACTTCCTTCTACACTCTTCCAACTTCCTTCTAGATTCTTCTAACCCCCCTCTAATTAGCCTAATCCCCCTCTCTAATCATTTGCACATTCCCAAACAAAGGTCACTTCTCAAAAATTCCTCAAAGTCTTTGAAGTACATTAAAGGCTTTTATTCTTCAACAAGTTAACCCCCAAAGTCTTTTAAAGCCTTTATGGCTCTTACATAACCATTAATGGTTAACTCAACTTTCCCACATGGTTAGAATCTTTCCCTCTAACTCAACCCTCATTTAACTCATGGGTCTCTTCAAGCATTTATTTCTTTGACCATGGTTATTTCCATTAACTCTTGTACAAGAGTTTATCCATTGGATACAATCATTATTCATTGGATAAAAAGCTTTATCCACTAACTCAAGCCTAACCAAACCCTCCTAGGGTAACCTTCATGTCATCCCAAGCATTTAATTCTTCTTCCCTCTCCTCTCAAGCCATCTCATGTTGACACTTTCCATCATGGGATTGGGTTGAAAGCCATCACATGGATCACAAACCCATCAATCCTAGCCCTTCACAAGCCCATTCAATCAAAATTTTACCCTATAAAAGGACCTCATTTCTCAGGGAGAGGATTAGGAAGCATTTTTGCATTGTTATTATACTAAG
Source organism: Cryptomeria japonica (assembly GCF_030272615.1). Taxonomy (NCBI): domain Eukaryota; kingdom Viridiplantae; phylum Streptophyta; class Pinopsida; order Cupressales; family Cupressaceae; genus Cryptomeria; species Cryptomeria japonica. The sequence goes on along the minus strand of NC_081408.1, from coordinate 451,599,952 downwards.
ATTTACATAGACATTAATTAGGAGCTTTCTCATAGCAAATCATTTACACTTGCATAAGCAATTGTTTTTCATTTTTACAACCATCTTGAATCTTCATATGACATCCATGGATAGTGCTAAAAGTTGAGAGCTACATTCATGTGCGACTTGGAGAGGAGGGGAACAAGGGAGAAACATCTATGAGCCTCTTTGGGAGCATCTTGGGGAGTCTTCTTTCTCTTTTTCGTTTATGTATGCTTCTTATTGTTTGCTTTATATCTCTCTTGTTATGCATCTTAATGTTTTTGAGTTCATTTGTATTTAGTTTTGGTTGGAACTAATCTACTAACATTTGAAAATTGTGTTTGTGCCTTGTGACCCTTTTGCCTTGCATCATTTGGTGAACTCAACGTGAATCGAACACGCAACCTTCTGATTTTTGGTTCTTAACTTTTTTTTGAAATTACAGAGATTTTCACTCACAGGATAGCATTTTGGTGCTTTCGTCGTGCGCAATAGCACTTTTGTCCCGAATTAACACCTCTGATTTCTCTGAGTTATAGCTCTTTTGTTCTATCTTAGTGCTTTTGGGTGTTTAGTATAGGACTTTTGCAATGCATTAGCGTTTATGTTATTTGTTATAGTGATTTTAGTTCGTTTTGGCGCTTCTATGGTTTGTTATAATGCTTTTAAATTCTATTAGAGCTTCTATCTTCTGGTAGATTAGCGCTTTTGTAACAAATAGAGAGCTGAAAATTGTAAGAAAAATAAAAAATTTAGGCTTGTCAAGCCCACCGTCTTAGCTAACCTTTTGAGTGATTTTTTTTGCAGGTTTAACAATTTGTTGCAGGTTTTGGAGGAGTTAAATTAGAAACATTTTTTTAGTCTTTGAGTTTAAAATTAATCTTTCATGTTTTTCAAACAAAAGGATTAAAATGAACCTCATAGTCTTTTTGGTGCAACTAAAATAAACTTCAGTTTTACTTTAGTGCTTAAAAACAAAATTAATCTTTCATGTTTTTTAAATAAAAGGATTAAAATGAACCTCATAGTCTTTTTGGTGCAACTAAAATAAATCTCATTTTTACTTTTAGTGCTTAAAACAAACTTCATCTTTCTTGTTTTCAGGCAAAGGGATTTAAAATCAACTTCATTCTTTTGGTGCACTTAAAATCCACTTCTTTTTTCAGTTTGGTGCATAAAAAGAACCTCACATCTACATTTTTTTGCTACAATGGCTACATGATTTCATTTTGTTGATCGGGTTTATTTTTAGTTTGTCAAGTGTCCAAAACAATTTTTATCTTGGCTAAAAAGAACACCATATTTGTTGGAGCAACATCTCCAAGTAGCAAATAGATCACATTGCAATAAAAAGGTTAAAAAGAACAAGTATCTTTTGTGTTTGACACGCTTGTGAAAATCTGTAGAGTGGTCTTAGTTCTAACACACACTATCCTCTCTCTTGGCTCTCGTGGTCCTAGGTGCAAGAGAAAAGTGTTAGTAACGCTCTAAATTTTATATTTTTAAGAGAGGCCTACCAAGAGACGCATCACTCTTGAAATGACCTTTGAGCTGCTATAGAAATCAAGTGAGAGCGAAAGTTGTAGCCTTGGGTGTAGTTGTTCCTACAATGTAACTTGCCGAAAGGACATATGAGCCCCGCCGTGAGTTACAAGGCTCTTAAGTGAGTCATTGCAGAATAAACTTACGTCCAAAGACATCGAACATTACTAGACACCTCTTATTTTAGAAGCCAACCTGTTCTATTGATTGAGGATATTTGTGAAAAGTTCAGTGCAAGAGCATAGATGGTTTTGCTCCCAAGATACTCACCATACATATTTCCTTGAGTAGAAACAGGGCTTTTTGAAAGGCTACTTGTAGCTTGATGAAAGTGGTGACTCCCCCATCATAGGGATGACCTATTTGTTATGCTCGTGCAAAAATTAGTATATCACATCCTTACCTTCCACGATGGGATACATAAGGTATGTAGTACCAAATTCGAAGAAATATCAACTTGTGGGCTGAAAATATCGCAATTGGCCATTACCTTAGGGATAAAAAGTGTTTGAGTTGTCTTTGTCTTGTTTCAGACTAGTAAAAATTTGGCCGACTTTAGGCCTGGGAACATACATACATAAGGGTCAAAAAGTTCATGATTGGGTTGATTTAGACCCACACCTGTTGTGCCTTTATTAAAAAGGGGCAAAACTATGTGCTTGTGTGCTTGACATGTTTTCTTGTCAAAAGATTCAAAACAATTGAAACAAAGTATCCATCCAAAAAATCTACATCAACATTGATCATTTGTATGACCATCACTCATATCTTGAGAAAAAGAAGTCTTCATCAAAAGACTAAGTTAAAAAAGAGACAACTTGGTTCAAGGGCCCTTATCAAGAAAAGGAAATTTCTCTATATCAATAGACAACTCTTTCTCTCACATAGAGTATTCTTACGTCATATGCGCTTGTACCTTCAGGGAAAATCCAACGAATTTGACAAAGATCCTTTGAGAAATAGAGCTTTCACTCAGTATAGAGCTTTTGACTATCAAAATAACAAAGGGGGCAAGATCAATCCCACTTTCTTTCCTAAAGTTTGTATCACATACAACGAAGTTTGAGAGGAACCACCAACCCCTGTAAGAGAGGAAGAAGTAGAAACCCCCTTCATAAAAGAAGAGTTTTATTGAGGCACATATCCTATCCACTTTCACATCCAAACATCACAAATTCACTCAACTCTCAACACAAAGAGGTCTTGTCCTTAGTCCTTTCAGATATTGCTTAAACAAACCAACAAATCACTTTTAGGGTGTCTCTACATCTAGGATCAATCATCCTAAGAGGCATTTCTACATATCTAGATAGGTTAAAACTAGTTTATGAGTGCATCCTCTCATTACTAGGTAGCTTGGATTATAACACATCTCAAACCTTGCTATACCTCATTGCATCAAAATTGTTGAAAAACACAAAAGCAATTCACAAAGAACTCTGTTGACATCCAACCTTCAGTATTAGAGATCTATCTCCCACCAAACATTTCACAAAACTTGTCTTCCATCAACCATTTCATCACGCCCTCACCATTTCAAAATCTTGGAAGACCACCTCATAGTCATTTTTTTCACAAACCATGGCTCAAACAAGAGCAATGAAAAATTGACAACCAAAAATTGAAGAGGAGGACGAAAACCTCAATGATTTTCATGAGGCCTTTGGAGGAGGCACTAATGATGAAGATCCCAGCACTCCCACTCCAAAAGAATTGGAAAGAGCACAACATAATCCAAAATTCAACAGATTCTTTGATGAAATTCTTAGAAACAATGCCAATGCTCATTTCTTGAGACTCGCTCAAGAGGGTGCCAAACTTTCCTCCAATTTTGATACAACACAATTATGACAAACATCCGAGCAACATAGCCATCACGATGGTGGAGGAGGTACAAACTACTTCTGCTATGGCCCTAATAATCAAGGGAATCCTCCACCTCCTCCTCCTTCAGAAATAGACATGTTGAGGCAACAAGTAGAAAATATCGCCCAACAACTAAACAGTGGTGTGAAGATCAATCGATTCTCACTTAACAACATTTTCCCATATCCATTTGATAGGAACATGCTTATGCCACCTTTTCCACGAGGGTTCGAAACACCCAAATTTGAAAAATATAGAGGCAAAGGAGATCCTAGGGACCATGTGCGAGAATTTCATTCTGCTTGCTTAGAGGTGGCCTATGAGGACACATATCCGATGCACCTCTTTCCTCAAAGTTTGGGAGGCACAACCACACAATGGTTTTCACGACTACTGGGTGGTATTAGAACATTTGAAGAATTGGTCCAAAAATTTATTGCTCATTATGCACACAACATAGAACACGACGTCACCATGGCAGATTTGTGCAACACAAAACAAAAACCAGGGGAGTTGTTCTCAACTTTCCTACAACGGTGGAGATAAGTGTCTAGCAGATGCTCCCTTCATCTACCTGAGCAAGAATTAGTGGAAATTTTCATTTCCAACTTAAATGATGAAATGGAATTTCATTTGGACATGAAGGGCACAAAATCCTTTGAAGAAATGATAACTCAAGAGCTCAAATGTTAAAGAGCCCTCATTAAAAAGGGACTTATCAAAATTTATAATGAAAACAAAGATGGTAGTCATCCACACTATAATAGCAACAAACCAAAATTTTGGAACAAAAACAAGAATGTTGTCAATGACGGGATAGTGGATGCAAAATAGTGAAAATTGCACAACCTGTGGTTAGGTTTGCAGGTTAAAATCCCCCTCCTAACAACAACACCAAGGATAATCCACAAAATCAAGGTCGCAATACACAACAAGAGGAACCAAAACAAAAGCACCAAAACTACAAGCCAAAATGCACATATACGCCCTTAGGGGAACCTATCAAAATGATCTTACACCAATTAATATCCTCCAACCTTGTGACCTTACCAAAAACATCCAATTATGAGTCTCAAGTCAAGCCTCCATGGTGGCGAGATCACGAACATTGTGAATTTCACCAAGGAAGAGGGCATAAAACAAGCAATTTCCATCGGCTAAAAGATCTTGTTTAAGATCTTATCGATAGAGGAGAAATCAAAATTGAGGGACATGACCCAAAAACATCCAATGATGATCACTTAATGTTCAAAAATCCACTTCCATCACATCATCAAAAGGGTCGTTCAACCTTAGGGAGAAACACATATACCACAACCAATTACACACAAGCTGCATACAATTATGCTGTGAATCACCTTTATGATGCGGATGAACAAGTTGCAACTCTTACCATAAAAGATCAAAATCCTACATGCAACGTTGTTACGAGTCATGGCAAGATTACTATTCGAGGGGCACCACCAAGAATGACACCCCTCTCCAAACAATATAATCTTGTAGAGCAATTGGATAAGACACCAACCCTCATCTCCATATTAGAGATTTTATGCTTATCCCCCTCACATAAAACAATCTTGGACCAAGCTCTCCAAGAAGCGTCTATCCCCGCCAACCTCAACACAGCTCAATTTCAAGCCATGGTTGGTAGTCTAAAGTCGTCACCATGTCTCACTTTTACCGAAAGTGACAACACATCCTTCCAACAACCCCATAATTCCTCCCTCCATATTAAAGGGTTCACAAACCAACATAGAATCAAGTGAGTCTTGATTGACAATGGAGCCAGCTTAAACATATGCACCTTGCAGTTAGTCACAATATTGGGTTATGCAGCAGAATCAATGGATGTCAGCAAGAAGATAACCATCAAAGCATATGATGATGCAGAATGTTCTTCCAGAGGAGTTGTTACATTACCCATTAGGGTTGGGCTAGTGGTGAAGCATATAGTTTGCCAAGTTCTAGACCTTCCTTTGCCATACAATATCTTGTTAGGAAGACCTTGGATACATGTCATGCAAGTCGTCCCATCTACCTATCACCAATGTATCAAGTTTCCACATAATGGGGTAGAAATTACAATCCTTGGTGATGCTAATCCATTTGCATATTGTAATAATATTCACCATCAGCCAGAGATCACCGTACTTAACAATAGGGAAGCTATCACTTCCTCATCATATGTTAATCCAACCTCTCTTTCTAGCTTAACAACCCCTACACCAAAACATGAGAAATTAAAAATGAAAATGGCTAAGGAAGGTCTCGGTGAATATAATTGTAGCGTCCTAAAATTGCGACACTTGCAATTTCGACTGCATTTCGGTCTTCACGATGGCGACGCAACACGCAACCTGAATGGAGACCCCGAAACCTGATTATGACACTGAAAACTGCATTTTCTTGCACCCTGGCCTGAACCTCCTTTGCACCCTGCTGTCCCGGGAGGTGGGACCAGAGCGCCCAGTGCCCTGGTCCTTCAGGACCAGGGCGCCCAGTGCCCTGGTCCCTGGGTCCTATTTTGGGCTCGGTCTCTTTTGGATTTCGGGTCTTTATGTTTGCAAATTGGAAAATTATCTTTCCTGGTCGGCCTAAGGTCGGGAAAATCAGTCTATCAGCCCTAAATGACAAGTATATAAACTACATTTGCCTCTCCCATTTGGGTAAGGAGGACATATGTGTACAAGCGTGGAAACTATACTCAAGCATTCAAACATTCAAGCATTCAAGCATTCAAGCATTCATTCTAAGTCTCCATTCAAGGCTAAGTGTTGCATTCAAGACAAGGATTCAACCATTGAAGAGGAGATCACTTACTACATACTACTACAACATACAACATACAACATCTATACCTTCGCACATAAGGATACAAACATCCTTACAACAAGGTATTAGTACTTGTTTTACATTACAGACATTTACATTTACAGCACTTGCTCATTTCTTGGTTAATTCCAAAACCGGGGTTTGACCTAAAGGCAAACCCCTAATCCCTAACCTCCCAATCATCTTCGCTTTTCTGTGTGTAGGTTGCAGGTACGCGGCTGAAATTGAAGATCTGGAATCCTTGTGCAGAGACGAACAGATCCCCCTTCGTTTCACGGATTTTTCGGAGGACTGTGGCACTCGGGCGCCATCGTCCCGACAACTTTTGCTCAAATTTGCAGGACAGCGCCGTATCGACATTTTACTGCTAATTCCAGGTCCGCAGCTTCATACTGTATTCCTATCTCAGTTTATAAGCGAATCTTTCTCACTTTCTATGCATTCCTAGCTTAATTCTTCTATGCACATTCTTTACAAAAGAGGGTAGCCTTGCTTTCTTAACCCTTGAAACACATTTAGCATCCAATCTTGCATTGTGTGGGATTGGATCTTGTGGGTTTCAACCCCTCTTTTGAATGTAAAGTCTCTCCCCTAAGTGAAAACCATCAACCCTAGTGAATCTCCCTTCTCTCTCTTTGGAGTTGGAAGAGGGGAGAGCAACTAGGGTTCGATTGCGATTTTCCGCTTTACATTTTGGTGAACCCGACGTGAACATCCTTTCTGATTATTCATAGTTAGATCTGAAAATTGGATTCCTTGATTACATTTCCATGTTTGATCTTTTGCAAAATTTTAGAGGTTAATTGCATAAAAACCCTAAATTTTCTTTTTAAGTAATTAAACTTGTGAAATGTTTAATTATTAATGCTTGTTTCAGATCTGCCCTTCTATTACAAATTATCAATTCATATCTATGCTTTAATTTTGAAAATTAAGTGGTTAAGTGTCAAAACCCTAATTTTTGAAACCCTCTTGATTCAACCTTTGACTGATAATTTCACTAATCAAAACATTTCCAAATCAGCTGTAACTTTGGATTCCGCAATAAAATCACAATATCTTTCATCCCTGAAAATTTGGAAAAAAGTTGCGAGGACCGTGTGCACTCCGAGCGCCATCGTCCCCGACATTTTTTCCGAAATTTCGGGAGCAAGATCTTACTGTATTTTCCTGCTAAAATCCAGAATTTTGGCTGATTTTACCAAATCTAACACTTTCAAATTTACAGTCAAAGTTGGTCTAGGGATTGCTTGGATTAAGGCTTCTAAACATTCAAAAATCATCGAAATTGAAATTTTGTGTCAAAATTGTGTTCTTACTGTCCTAAATCTGAAAAGTGTGTTATCATTCATTCGAAATTTCAGTGCTTTATTCAAATTCTTACAATTTGTGACTTTTGAAATTAAGTGCTTAATTACAACAACTTTAATTTCCACTTTCAAAATTGAATTTTGCGTGAAATTGAATCAATTTTTAAATTTCAAAATTTGCATTACTCTTGACATTCCCTCTAAAATCATAACATTCAAAATTTCAGTTTCCCTCTCTTTTTCAAAATTCAAATTTTTGCATTTTTCGACAATCTTGGTAGGGTTCAATTTCGAGATTGCAACTTTAATTTGGCCTATCTACAGATCGTAAAACCACTCAATTTTTTCAGATTAGCTCTAAAATCATCATACCTTTCATCCCTGCAAATTTCGAAAAAAATTGCAGGGACCGTGTTGCACTCCGAGCGCCACGGTCCGGGACATTTTTTCCGAAATTTCGGGAGACTGTCGTGATTGCATTTAACAGTTTAAATCTAGAAGATTGGCTGATTTTACTGAAAATTGCTACCTCTAAATTCAAAACTTTCTCTCTCTCTCTAGTGCATGAGTTTTACAACAATAAGCCCTACTTACACTATTCCCGTTAGACGAAGCCGTAGAATTAAGTCTTTCCGAGGTTTAACTACTGAGGAGATGAAACCTAATTTGAATAGCCTTTTTAACGAGGACATGGGTAATTCCTCTAATCCTCCTAATGATGAAGAAGCTCTCCATGAGGTTTCTGTAGAACAACTTTCGAAATTGGATAACCAATTTGACGATTTTCGACAATGGATGTCTCAAGAATACCCTGATAGTCAAGCTCTTCCTTTAATTGAGGGTCTAAAACGTATGCTTCAAAGTGATAAGAATGGAATTGATATTTTGAGTGGTATTGCACACATTGTGGATTCGAATGTGATGCCTATGAAGAGTTGTGCTGAAAATTTGGGTTATACACAACCTCCTACTCAAGTCAATCATTCTATTCCTTTGATGACTTCTATTGCTAGCATACCTACCTTTACATCGAACATAATGACTACTTCTATACAAGACATTCCCCCTATGATCACTAGTCATGGGGGCAATCCTTCTTCTTCAATTAACCCTATTCCTTCATTCAATCCAACTTCTTCATTCATCCCTTCAATGAGTGTTCCTATTATATCTCCACAAATGAACATGACGCAAGGGGGCAATTCGTTTAACCATTCCATTCCTCCTTGTAGTGTTCCTCCTGTCCAATCATCTCCTATGACTAATTATCATAGAGTCCCACCATCTTACTCTTTACCTTCTTTCAATAACATAACACCTCCATCTCAATCTAACACATCTAATATGAATTCTTCGACTGAAGCGACCATTAACAATCTTGCACAAACTGTCTCTTCTTTACAGCAACAAATTGCCTCTATGAATCAATCTAAGTTTAGTGTGCCCACATTTGATGTTGCGAGCCCACTTTCTCTGGACATTGTTCGAGCTATTCCCCCTAAACATGTTGAAATTCCACATTTGGAGCTTTATAATGGTAAAGGTGATCCTCTAACACATGTTAAGACTTTTCAAACAATATGTATTGATTTTGCTTATGACCAAAGGTTGCTTGCAAAACTGTTTACTAGAACATTAAGAGACAAAGCCCTACAATGGTATTGCTCGTTGCCTTCCTATTCTATTACTTCTTTCGAACAACTTGCAAATGCTTTCATTCAACAATTTCAAAACAATATAAGTCCTAAAGTTACTTTGATTGATTTAATGCATTGTAAACAAGGTGTTAAAGAAAAAGTGACTGATTTCATTGGTAGATATAAGCATTTGTATGCTCAAATTTCTTTTCCAGTGCCTGACAATGATATTCAAAGAATCTTTATTTCTAATTTACAAAAAGATATTCGAGACAAACTTCTGTTTTCTGAGTTTACTTCTTTCCAACAGTTGTGTGCAACTCTTCACAATTATCAACTGACTGTGAGTCAAATGGAACAATCACATCCTATGGCTCCGAGTGATAAGGGTGATAGCAGTCAACAACCATTTGGAAAGTTTAAACTGAACAGAGGTTCCATCAAATTCAATGAAAACATCACCAACAATAATGTGAATGCAGCATCAGGTGTGCCTCCTATTTCTAAGTTTTTCAAGAAAGAAAGAAAGTATACTCCTTTGAATGAATCATTGCATAGTATTATGAATAAGTTATTGGAACAAAATGTGCTTACTCTTCCTCCTATAAGACAAATTGATCCTGCAAAGATTACTTCACCTTATTTTGATAACAAATCTTTTTGTCAATTTCATCGTCAGCCTGGGCATGATACTGAAAAATGTTTTTCCTTAAAGGGTAAAATTCAAGATTTGATTGATAATAATACTATCTCTGTTTCTGGAGTGAATGATAAAGGCAATACATCTGTAGCTCCTCCTAATCAAAATCTTCAGATTTTCACTGATCCATTACCTTCTCATACCTCTAATGCGATTGAGACTAATGATTCCTCTTTTTCATCTGATGGTCTTGTGTCTATGACTCCGAATGTGATTAACTTTGTAGAGCAGCAAGAAAACCCTAAAGAACCTTCCATCACATTTGATTCCAGTGAAACCATTAGGGCACCTGATGGTCCTTTATACATAGTTGCAAAAGTCAAGAATACACCTTGCCGTGGAGTGCTTATTGATCCTTCGTGCATGGTTAATGTTATTACTGAAGAATTTCTTTTTACTTTGCAATTGAATCAAGTGATTTATGACAAAACAGATGTGATTGTGAAACTATTTGATGCATTTTCTTCTCCTGCAATTGGTTCTATTACATTGCCTATTGAGGTCCATAACAAATCCCTTGATGTGAACTTTGCTATTATTCCTTCATCCGAACAATTTCGTGTGAAGCTTGGCTATCCTTGGCTATCTTCCATGAAAGCTATTGCTTCTCCTATTCATAAGTGTTTGAAATTTCCCCATAATGGTGAAGTTGTTACTGTCAATCATAGTCTCTTTAAACCAGCTGAAAGAACCTCTAGCGTTCCTATTGATTACTTTTGGCCTAAACAATTCCAATCTCTTCCTCCGCGAAGTGATCATCTTTTCAAATCTTATCAAAAGTGGAAAACAGATATGATCCTATCTCTAAGTGAACCTAGAACACCTAAACTTGATATTCCTATCATTCTTGAGAAGGAAGTTCTTCCTTTGAAAGATAAAACTAATGTCTTTCCTCAAGAAGATTCCCAACCCGTTCCTATGGATGTGACTATGTCTATATCTAATAAACTTCCTAAAAGTAGACCTATCCCTCCTCGTCATGATGGACTTGGTCTCCTTCCTAAACCAAAAATTCCTCCTTTATATGGAGCAGTTCCTCCTCCTTCCTTCTATAGAGAGAAGAGACCTTCTTCTTCTCCTATTATCCAGCCTAAGAGACCACAACCTAAACACCCAAGTGATAAGGATGAGAACATCCCTCCTCCTCAATCTTCTCAACTTCCTACTAAGACTAGACGAAATCGTTCTGCACGTGAACGCCGACGAAAGCGTCATCTTAGGGCTCAAGCAGCTGCTTCTCAAACTTTACAATCTCCAAAAACACCTTCAACAAGCATTATTCCATTTTCTCCTCAGCCGGACATTGAGCCTAAATCTCCAAAACATAAGATGCATGATGGTCTTGATCCTGTGCGAGTTAAAGATCCTATTTTTATAAATCTTGATGATGATATAGATGAAAATGTTATTCATGATGAAAATGCTTCTCTTGCTTCTGATAGTGAATATGAACTTGTTGATATTGATAACCATTTATCTAATGAATTTTCTAAAGCACTTATCCTAGCTCCTAGACAAGAACACCGCGGCTTGGGATATGAACATAGCCCTTGTTTGGATCTTGTGATAGCTCCATCTGCTGTGTTGGATGTTCCTCCTCTAGCGTGTTCCCTACCTTCCCGAAACATTGATCAGCAAGATCGGGGGGTAGATGACGTGCTAGACTAGTTTCATTAGCATAGCAGATTCTCTCCCCCTCTCTTTTGTTACTTCCTCTATGTGTTATTCTCATTCTTCTATTTGTTGTCCTTAGTGTTGTCTACTTGAGGACGATGCAAAGCATTGAGATCTCTCGATCTCTCTCATGTTGACTCAAAAGACACATGTGTTCCCTTCTTCTAGGTGACCTTCCTTGACTGGGGAATGAAGAACAATTATGCATATATACATATGATACACATGAATTATCATACAGCATACTGACCCCGAGGAAAGCGAAGTCACCTCGTGCTTTGTGTTTTGTATCTATTATCCTTGGGTTTATCTCACACTTGGGGGCTAAATCCTTGCGATAACGTGCTCCTTTCCCTTTTTCATTTTCTTATATGTATCACTACCTTAAAGCAATCACCCCCGGTGAGGCGTGTGCGATCGCTTTAACGTAGGGGGGCATACATCCCGTTCATATCTTTTCAAGATACTTAAAAATTTCTTGGCAAATTTAGCCTTGCCTTGAAAATTTTTGATATCTTTCTTGCATGACTCATAGTGAGGGAACCTTGCTACTGACAGTCATGGTTCTCCCTCATGATCTTCCCTTTTACTTTGTCAATCGAAGTCGTAAGATCCTTAGTCCACTGGGGGCTTGGTGTATCTTGCCTCCTTGACGTGGTGAAAGTTTTTCAATGTTGTTTCCTTGTACTTTACCAGAAGTATGAGCATACATACTCCCGCTAAAGTGGGGGCTAAATGTAGCGTCCTAAAATTGTGACACTTGCAATTTCGACTGCATTTCGGTCTTCACGATGGCGACGCAACACGCAACCTGAATGGAGACCCCGAAACCTAATTATGACACTGAAAACTGCATTTTCTTGCACCCTGGCCTGAACCTCCTTTGCACCCTGTTGTCCCGGGAGGTGGGACCAGAGCGCCCAGCGCCCTGGTCCTTCAGGACCAGGGCGCCCAGCGCCCTGGTCCCCCAGGACCATGGCGCCCAGTGCCCTGGTCCCTGGGTCCTATTTTGGGCCCGGTCTCTTTTGGACTTCGGGTCTTTATGTTTGCAAATTGGAAAATTATCTTTCCTGGTCGGCCTAAGGTCGGGAAAATCAGTCTATCAGCCCTAAATGACAAGTATATAAACTACATTTGCCTCTCCCATTTGGGTAAGGAGGACATATGTGTACAAGCGTGGAAACTATACTCAAGCATTCAAACATTCAAGCATTCAAGCATTCAAGCATTCCTTCTAAGTCTCCATTCAAGGCTAAGTGTTGCATTCAAGACAAGGATTCAACCATTGAAGAGGAGATCACTTACTACATACTACTACAACATACAACATACAACATCTATACCTTCACACATAAGGATACAAACATCCTTACAACAAGGTATTAGTACTTGTTTTACATTACAGACATTTACATTTACAGCACTTGCTCATTTCTTGGTTAATTCCAAAACCGGGGTTTGACCTAAAGGCAAACCCCTAATCCCTAACCTCCCAATCATCTTCGCTTTTCTGTGTGTAGGTTGCAGGTATGCGACTGAAATTGAAGATCTGGAATCCTTGTGCAGAGACGAACAGATCCCCCTTCGTTTCACAGATTTTTCGGAGGACTGTGGCGCTCGGGCGCCATCGTCCCGACAACTTTTGCTCAAATTTGCAGGACAGCGCCGTATCGACATTTTACTGCTAATTCCAGGTCCGCAGCTTCATACTGTATTCCTATCTCAGTTTATAAGTGAATCTTTCTCACTTTCTATGCATTCCTAGCTTAATTCTTCTATGCACATTCTTTACAAAAGAGGGTAGCCTTACTTTCTTAACCCTTGAAACACATTTAGCATCCAATCTTGCATTGTGTGGGATTGGATCTTGTGGGTTTCAACCCCTCTTTTGAATGTAAAGTCTCTCCCCTAAGTGAAAACCATCAACCCTAGTGAATCTCCCTTCTCTCTCTTTGGAGTTGGAAGAGGGGAGAGCAACTAGGGTTCGATTGCGATTTTCCGCTTTACAATAATCTTAGCCAACTCTTTTGTGTTGGGCAGTTACTCACATCCCCTAAGAGTCATGGCAAACCCCAAGGTTTACTTCAATCACCGCTGGCCAAAAGAACTTGCACTTTGTCACAATTCACCCTTGGTAAAAGTCAAGAGGAGGAAACCATGGATGAAGACTTGGCAAAATGGATCTACACAGACCCTCTCAACAAAGAAATCCCGAAGGCTAAGCTCCCCACTGACAAATATGGCAAAGGCTTCACTATAATGCAAAGAATGGGCTATGATGGCCATAGTGCTTTGGGACCTTGCAAGCAAGGACGACAAGAGCCCTTACAACCTGAGTTGAAACCAAGAGATAAAACTGGACTAGGTTTTCAAAGAGAATATGTTCCTAAGCTTCAATTCAAAGGAAAACCCAACAAATCTGTGTATCAGCTAATTACTCCAAGGATGCAATCCTTGACTATATCTGAAACACCAACAGCACCAGCAACCCCACCTCCAATAGTACATAAGCCAATAACTAATGCACTATTCAATTCAAACAACATCCCAGTTTGGTACAGTAATCAGATGCTAGATAGTGATTCTGAGACAGACTCACATGAGTGGGAATGGGATTCAGTGCATTTAAATACTTCAGATGAGGAGGAAACATCACCTCCTCCACCTCATAAGGATATACCAGTTTATGGAGAAGCATTGATTAAAACTTTTTGGGTTCTTGAGTACCATCAATGAACTTCACGCCTCCATATTAACCCTCATTGATGCCTCCTACAAACTCAACTTAATCGATGAAGTAATGCCTATCATTCATCCCAAACTCATTGAATGGAACCAGCCAAATCCCCCATGTCTTTAACATTTCCAAAATGATGAGGCACTCATAGACTTTCTAGAATTACGGGATAAGATACCAAGCAGAGATCATAAAGTTGGGTTTGCCATTGAGCTTAACAACGCAACATACTTTGGGGTAGATGCCAAACCTTTCAGCTGCAAAAATATTATAATAAAGCATGGATCTATTAGTGAAAACCACATGGTGGCACTTTTTGATCCCAAAAGAGTAAAAACAAAGAGTGTATCCAAAGGTGAAAACCTCTCCGAGGCGCCTGAGGATGAAAGGTTTGACATCCTCCCCTTTAGTATGAATCAAGAGAGATCAACCATCCTAATAGAAGAAACAAAAGAATTCAATGTGGGGACCCCTGAGACTCCTCACAAAATACATTTGGCATCTCTATTGACTCCTGAAGAAGAGCCAAAATTTGTGTAATTCTTCCAGAAGCGCCAAATCAACTTTGCATGGTCTTATGCAGACATGCTTGGCTTAGATCTGGATTTGGTCATGCATCACCTAACTGTAGCAGAAGGAGCTAAACCTATGAAACAAATGCATAGAAATATGCACCCACAGGTTGTCGTTCTTGTCAAGGTTGAACTTAAAAAGCTTTTGGATGCTGGTTTCATCAGACCAATTGATTATGCAAAGTGGATCTCCAATATTGTACTTGTTGGTAAACCTAATGGGGGCATCTGTATCTGTACAACTTTCAGAGATTTAAACAAAGTGTGTCCTAAAGATGACTTTCCCTTACCAAACATCGACATGATTGTCGATCTAACAGTAGGTCATGCAATGCTTTCTCTTATGGATGATTTTTCCGGATATAACCAGATTAAAAGTGCTATAGAGGATCAACACAAAACTACGTTCACATGTCCATGGGGAACATACTGTTGGAATGTGATGCCATTTGGTCTAAAGAATGCAGGGGCGGAATATCAAAGAACCATGACTATCATCTTCCACGACATGATGCACACCATAATGCAAGATTAGGTGGATGATTTACTAGCTAAATCATTAACAAGAGAGGGTCATCTTGCAATATTGGATAAAATCTTCAACAAATTGGAACAATACCACGCCCGTCTCAATCTAAAGAAATATGTCTTTGGGGTAACTTCTAGGAAGCTCTTAGGATACATTGTCTCAAGTAAAGGCATTGAGGTAGATCTTGAGAAAGTCAAGGTGATCATGGACATGCCACCTCCAAAAAATATCAGTCAGTTGAGGACATTACAAGGGCGGCTACAATCCATTCGGCGGTTCATTGCACAATTGGCTGGTAAATGCCATCCCTTCACCCATCTGTTACATAAAAATATCCGCTTTTAATGGGATGCAAAATGCCAACAAGCATTCCAAATGCTTAAAGACTACCTAATGAATACACCATTGTTGATTCCACCAGATCCAAAAAGACCTCTATTGTTATACATTTTAGCTACAACCACGACATTAGGAGTATTGCTTGCACATCATAATGCAGAAGGAAAAGAATGTGTTGTCTACTACATCTCTCAAAAACTGGTAGGCTATGAACTCAATTACACACCTATTGAGCAAGCTTGCCTAGCATTTATCTTGGCAACCACCAAATTAAGGCACTACATGTTAACGCACAAAGTACAACTTATTGTCAAGATAGATCAACTCAAGTACCTACTCAGCAAGGCAACGTTGACACGCCGCTTGGCCAAATGGGTTATGATCCTGAGTGAATTTGATATTGAGTATGTGGACCGCAAAGCTATCAAGGAATAGGTTATTGCAGATCAATTGGCTGATGCACCACTCAAAGGCAACCATCCTCTTATTTCCAACTGTCCAAATGAGGAAATTTTCATGATCACAACTACAAAACCCTGGAAGCTATATTTTGATGGCTCATACACCAGACATGGCTCGGGGGCAGGTATTCTTTTTATCACACCTCAAGGTGACAGTATCTTGAAGTTATACAGACTCACTTTCCCATGCACAAATAATATAGTAGAATATGAGGCCTTGATCACAGGACTTAGATTGGCCATGCAATAGAATCTAAAAGAGCTACAAGTATATGGAGATTCCCAGCTGGTAATCTGACAAGTCACTAATGAATACCAAACAAAGGATGATAAGTTCACATTGTACAAAAGGATGGTGGATAGTTTCAAAGAATCATTTACAACTATCACATTTGAGAAAGTACCAAGAGATTAGAATCGAGCTACCGACGCAATGGCTACAATCCCATCTCTCCTAGATCTTCCACAAAATTTGACACGCTATGAGTTCTTGGTGGAACAACTTTGGATCCCCACTTATGATATCCCTAAATCTGAAATGATATGTCGCCTTATCAGTTCTGACTCCCCATGGTATGGTGAGTCTTTCACTTACTTACGTGACCACAAACTTCCCCCTAACCAATCAAACAACCAATGAAAAACCTTTATCCACCAAACCACTAGATACACCATCATTGTTGAAACCCTATATAGACGAAGTCTTGATGGTACTCTCCTTTGATGTTTGGAACAAGATGAGATAACAAAAGCCTAGGAAGAGGTACATGAAGGAATTTGTGGGGACCACTCAAAATCATGCGAGTTAGATACTATTGGCCCTCCATGGAGAAGGACTCCTACTACTTTGTCAGAAAGTGCAAGAAGTGCCAAGTTCATGGAGATCTGATACACCCCAACACAGGAATTACAACCTATCACAACACCATGGCCCTTTTGTCAATGTGGACTTGACCTTGTGGGTAAAATCCATCCATCTTCATCCAACGGTCATAAATTTATCATTACAGCCATAGAGTACTTCACCAAGTGGATCGAAGCCGTTCCACTCACCCAAGTCACTGGCAAGTAGATCGCCTCATTCATCCTCAATTACATCATATGCCGGTATGGTGTACCCATGTCCATCATCACAGATAACAAGCTCCGTTTCAAAAATCAAGATGTTTGTGAGCTCTGTGAAAAGTTTCATATCCAACACCATTTTTCCACCCCATATTACCCACAAGGCAATGGTCAAGCCGAAGCATCCAATAAGAATATATTGAGGATCCTCAAAAAGACAGTCAATGATGCTGGTCGTGATTGGCACATTCATTTGAATCCAGCACTAGGAGCATATTGAACTAGCATTCGAACCCCTACAGGCGCTACCCCCTACTCACTAGTTTATGGAGCAGAAACCATCTTGCCTATTGAGGGTGAATTACCATCTCTACGGATCTCCTTGCACAATCTAATAAATGATGAAGAATACCGAGTCTCACGTCTTCAGGACTTGGAACTGCTTGATGAAAAGCGACAAGCTGCCTCTAATCACCTAAAAGCTTATCAGCAGCGCATGAGCATAAGCTACAATCATAGGGTCAAACCTCGCACATTTGAAGTAGGATATCTTGTTCTCAAGAAGAATCCTCACAATCAATCAAACAAAGAACATAGGGGAAAATTTGAATCCAATTGGCTGGGTCCATATGTCATTACTGTCGTCTTCGGGTTTGGGGCATATCAGATAGCAACTTCAGAAGGAGAACCACTAGTAGATCCGGTCAACAACATGCATCTCAAAAGGTTTCATACATAAGTTGTGCAGGGCATCAGGTTCATCCAATATCAGGAAATACCAAAAACATTCAGAAAACAGTCCTTAACAAAATACAAAAATACAAAAAAATCAAGAAAATAGTAAAGAAAAATCATTCATCCAAACGGTGAAAACCACTTTGGTGTCGCCTTGGGTAAGTACTGTGGTGAAAACCTAGTAAACAGGTGCCATTCGTAAGGGCTATGGCTCCATTGTCTTTCATACTTGTTGTGATCACATCCATTGCATCCATTCATCCATCATTTATACCATGGCTTGTTATTTATCTGCAATCAGGGTTATTACTTCATGTATCCCGCATCACGCTTTCATAGCAACATCTGACTGGGGGCAATGCTCTTAACCTATTGATGGGAGTGGATTCTCCATGCTTGTGATTTATTGAGTTGCTCACTCAAAATTGTCTTGAAATAATACCAAAAACATTCATAAAATCTTTAAAAAAAACCAAAAACATTTGCAAAATGTCCTAAAGAAAATACCAAAAACATTTACAACATTCAAAAAATCTAAAAACGTGACAAAAACATCAAAATCAATCAAAAACATTGCAAAGTATATTATTCCTTGTACATACACATCACAAAAGACATGAAACAACATTTTGAGCTACTCAAATGATGACCACCTGTCAAATCAACCAATCAATCAAAACATCTGCACACGATCGTATTCACAAGGATGCATCCTTCCCCACAAACAAGACATGGTAACATTTTCTTTGACAAGAAAATTTTGTTTGGCTGATAAGCACTTGGTTGATTTATTTATTTATATCAGGTTCCTACGCTACTCCAGGATATCCACAAGTGATTAGAGTAGCCGGGATGGTTCCTGATATCTTTTTCTTTGTTTGTTTGTTGTCTGCAGATTGTTCCAATGAAGTTATGGGGCATATACTAATGGTGTCTACGTGGGAAATTCACTAAGTTATGTGATTCTATGCAAAAATACAGTCATGGATCACTATGGCTTACTGACTACAACGTATACCTCGACCATTTGTACATGAACCAAAATGGAGGGGAACTTTCCTTGTCTACGTTGTTTGCTTACAGGTGAAACGCTCAACCTTGGTTTCTTCTACCTCGGCCAAGATCGATACTACCATGCTTGATGATGAAAATTAAGCACTGTGAATAAGCCATGGATTTCCATTTCATCTCATCTATATATATTGCATTCCGTTGCATTCCATCCATCCATAAATCCATATCGTTGCATATCATTCATACATGGTCATGACAATGGATACTCTATTTTTTGATCCTCTTCCACAGGAATGAGTCCTAAGTCCTCCATACCTTCTATCTAACATTTGAAGAACATTTGAAAAACAAGCGTAGTACGTGCCCCAGTATGCACCAAGGTAGTGGTTAGGTATGCCCCCTTGAGAGATGGGACAAAATTTCAAAAAAATGGGCGATCTCTCAAAAAATAGAAAGAAGTTAGGAGATGGTAGAGTAGATGAATTTAGAGGAAATGGCGAGAGAATGGAGGAAAACAGGGGTAAACAGAGAAATGGCAAGCAAGTGAGTACCCTTAGGTCATGCAGGAGATACAGTGCAAATGTAGTGTTGTGTTTTTGATTGATGTTGTACACTTGATCGAAATTGGTTGGACAATCTAATGCGATCAGTTAAATTGCCTCGATTGAGTCAAAGCGTGACAGTTGATGTCAGTTGTTCACTTGGACAGGATAAAGTCTTAGTAAGTGAGTCAAACTGACCTGATGAGACTTAGACAATTGATGTAATTGTCTGATGAAGTCAAGGTATCTGAAGCAAAATACTCATTGAGACTTAGACAATTGATGTAATTGTCTGTTTTGATTGTGTTTGATTGGTTGATCAATTGACAGTGTTTGCGTTGTAGGTTGTTTGTGGCATTTTTTGGACTTAGCGTACCTATTGAGACTAGGCAATTGATGTAAATGCCTGTTGTAGTTTAGGATTGCCATAATTGATTACCTGTTGAGACTTGAAGATACTTGATCAAAAAGTATTTGTTGATAGTCTAGGTGTGCGTGAGTCGATGTCTCTGTGTAGACATAGTAACTTGCTTTGCTTATAGGATTGGAAACGATGCAGGGTGCAATTATGATGATGACCTAGATAGGGAGGTTAAATGGACAAATTAATTATGCAAGATGATGTAACTTGTAATGTATTGGTCTAGCCTCATTTGGGGTGATTCATGCAACTTGTAAATATGATGTAACTTGCAATAGGTCCTGACCTATATGCGTAACTTGTAATTCATAATATAATTATGATTCTTGGTGCCAAAATATGCAAGGCCAACTAGAGGCCTATTGAGGGCAAAGTCACCTATATATGCAAGGTGATTTCAGATCAAATCGCAATCAATTAGCAGCTAACTACTTCTGATTATAAGCGGCGATCTACTTTTGATTACAAGCAATGAATTATTTTTGATAGAGATCAATGAATTATCTCTTGATTAGGTGAATCACCTAGGGTTCTTGAATCTATCTAAAGGCTGGCGAATTTGTATTCCAAGCTGAGCGAACATATTTTAGTGCTATTGAATGAAGTTACAATGACAACGATCTGCATTTGAAGGATTGTCAAGGTCATAACATTTCAAATAAGTCTGACCTAGCATGGGAATGTTGTAATTGTGCTACTGTGTTTGATCTAATATAAACGAAGATAATTGTTGTTGGTTTTTTCACCTTCAAGAGGGAGGTTTTCCAAGGGTATTTTTGTGACATATGTGCATTTGTGTTTTATATTTATCATTGTCAATCTAATTGCTAAAATTTACATACGGTAGGGTATAATCTCGGTCAGCAGATTGAGAAATGATCTTTGCCTTTACATTTTTCAAGAAATTATTGTATGGTCTAGGTACAAATTGAGCCATGCTCTATGTTTCCTCTGTATTGTTGGTATCAAGTTTAGGTCTCTAGCTTCAAAGATAGCGCTCACAAATGGAACTAGGCTCTCTATGTTTTACTCATTTTGGTTAATCAGATTTATCAAACTTCTCTAATGTAATGTATATTTTTCCATAATTAATATAAATAGTATGAGTTTGCGCTTTACCCTCATCCCCCCCCAACCCCAAAATAAATAAATAAAAATGTATGTGTAACATATTTTTATCAAGTGATTTATCAATATCTACAATCAAATAAAACCAATAAGCAAATTCTAGATAAAATGGTTGATAAACATAATACAAGTTGGATAAACAATTATCTCCAACCCTATGGACATATCGCACAAGTATCTATATACATGTGCATGATATCTCATATTCACTTATATATGGAATTGAGGTTACCATGCCTCAAAAACTTGATATGAATTCTTTATACATTTTTCTTTGAGCTATTATAGGTGAGGATGCCTATTGAGAACAAAACCTATTAAAAGTAGAAATATAGGATGAATAATATAAGAATTCTTTTATGTATACCAATGAAAGTGTAGGAGATTGTATTATGAAAGACACTCAAGAATTTGAGGTTGGTGACAAAGTAATTAAAGAAAAATAAATTACCAACAACAAAGAAAAGCTTAAAGGTATATTCTAATCAAATTAATTAGGTACTCAGGGATTTTTTACTATTTATTGGAAACAACTCAAGGACGATAATAACGTTACACATCGATATTGATTTCATGCAATATTTATTTAAATATAGTGTTTCCATGTTTGAAGTATATATTAGTTATTAGCATATTAACATGGTTTATTATTGTCACTGTATCATACAAGAAATCAATTATTTATCATTGCTATACACAAAGTTCATTCACTTCGCTTCATAAAAAAATCAAACTATTCAAAGAAAATGCAAATAAAATAAAAATATGGACTCAACTTATTGATTATGCAAGAGCCCTCCCTATTACACTGTAATTTAAGCAAGCAATGGACTTACAATTTATAAATTAAGTTGGAAGTTCATTGATTTTACACCCATTTGAAAGAACCATACCTAAGGTTGAGCTTGCTTAGTTACCCTTCTAAGGGATCAAAATAACAATTTTAGCCCAAATTTTTCCCTTAATTCATTGAGTCAACGGAGACATTTTGTCCAAATCTAGACTCATTTCAAGAGGTTAACATAAAAGATAAAAAAGAAACTCTTGTGAGAAAAAGAAGATGAGAAACAAAAGAAGTGTCTTGAGAACAACACAATTCAACTAACTTTAAGGCAATGTCATCTTCTATATATAAAACCCGATTGCCGAGAAAAAAGTGATGCAGTTTTGCTAGCAACAAAACGTAAAGGAATTCATTGTCTCTTTAAATTGCTCTAGAAACTCAACAATTTGAGAAACACGTATATATCCAACATTTAAATATGAAATTGTATGAAATATAAATCACAATAAAAAAGGTTGAATTCCAAAGACAAACAACATAAAGGAATAAAATTTGTTTGTAATTGTACATCAAGAAAGATTGTTGGAGGTCTTGACAACAATCAACCAGAGTTGTTTGAACTCCCCCACCCCCCTTCAATGACCCTTTAACAAAGTTAAAAAGAAACCCATATATAAAGAGTCCTGAAAAGAAAGTAATCATTGATTCTAAACTAGACCCGAAGAAATAAATTTGATTTTCAACAAAACCCATGAAGAATATCTGCTACATTAACATTATGCCCATACTAGCATCTTAAATTTGGAGTGAAAAGATAGAAGAAAATCTTATTTTCTTCTTTCTCCTATCAAAGAATCAACCCAATTTTGCTTGGTCTATGTCATTTTCAATATAAAAGGATAGAGGAAAACGGATTGCATCATGGTTTTCGTCAGTTAGACAAGGTGTTGGTTGTTCATCTAATTTGACTTCTAGATTTTGAGTTTTGTAATTATCAAATTGTCTACATTCCTAAATGGAAGCAAATGCTCTTCTATTCTAGAGTAAAAAATTTGAAGACCCCATGTTGATTAAATCTAATTTGCCCCTAGAGACCAACTTTGATTCACCACTAGGGCCCACTCTCACCTGCTTAGAAGTTGAATGGATTCTGACTCGGCAAAATATATGGTTACATGTGTTGGTGTTGGAAATAAGCCACACTTGAACCGACAATGGACTGGTCCAAGAGGAGCCAGTAGCTCAGTAGTAGAGCACTCCAACATCGTATGGAAGGTCCTAGGTTCGAGTCCTAGCTGGTCCATGTCTCAACATGGTATCAAAGTTAGGTCCAGGCTAAGAGCCCCAAGCACACGAGAGGTGTGGCTTAAGGGGGGGTGTTGGTGTTGAAAATAAGCCACACCCGAACCGATGATGGATTGGTCCATGAGGGGCCAATAGCTCAGTGGTAGAGCACTCCAACAGCGTATGGAAGGTCCTAGGTTCGAGTCCTAGCCGATCCATGTCTCAACAGCATGGCCCCTTAAGATCTAGCAGCAATGTAGGAAATGGACATGAAACCCTTATAAAATCTGATTTTACTGCATTGAATTCTTAACATGAAAATTTAAGAACTAGACTTCATCATGCCCTCTTTTCCATTGCAACATCTTCGGTCAAATCAAACAATATAAACCAAGCTCAATGATTTGAATTGGCTCCAACTTCCTTCGTTTCTTATGATTTGTGCATTCTCTAGTGTTGATTTTTAGCAGTGCCCTAGGAAAAACCTCCCTCTTGGAGGTGAAAAACCTAGCAACAATTCTCAGATCTTGATTAGTCAAATTGAATTTACAATTAGCTTCACACTTGAAGTTGTCAACAATTATGCACAGAACCTTAGGGTAAATAGCGCTAACAAACTTATCTGCAATACAAGGAGGATGGCAGATTGAGGTCATTGTCTACAAGATCGATCTGTTGTCACAAAGATGATGTTCGCTGACCCTAAGACGATGTTTTGTGCCCCCTTAGACCAGTTCGCAGTCCTTCAAGAGAGTTCGTTGTGCCTTGATAAGGTTCGCTGACTGCAAAAGGTGTTTATTGTGCATTTGCTAATGTTCATTGGCTTCTAATACTGATTCGTTGTCTTTTGATTATGTTCGCTATGCTCTTAATGATATTCGTTGATTGCTGAAGGTGATTCGCTGATTACTGACGACAATTCGCTGCTTGAGGACAGATAGAAGGTATTCGCTGGATGTATGTTTGAGCAATGAGATAGGCTTCACATATATAGGAGACTCTAGTCTTCACTTCACCTTAGGTCGGCTAGGTTTAATTCTTGCCAAAATATAAACAAATAATTTCATTTTACAAGTTACAAGTATAGGTCGTGACCTATTTACAAGTTACATAATTTTGGTGTCAAGCCATATTTTACATAATGTTTACACGTTATACATGCAAGTCACAACACGTTACATATGTATTTAACATAAATCGCCCAAATAGGGCCCAATCAACACAATGACAAATTGCTAAGGCTAAAAGGCCAATTTAGAGAGCTAGGTCGGCCCAAGCTAGGAATTCGACCTAGCTATAAATCAACACTCCCTCTTAGCTAGGGAGGATTCCTTGAATAATCAAGTTACACTGTGATCATGCTTCATGGACTCTTTCCATGATATTCATCTACATTCCCACAGAGGATGGTTCCAAGATACATCATGGATTCCTTCCATGATATTCACCATGCATCCCCACAGAGGGTGAATTCAATATACATCATGGACTCCTTCCATGATACCCATCATGCATACCCGCAGAGGATGGATCCACCTTGCATTGCCCGCAAAGGGTGGAAGAGGTCTTTCACCTCAACTTCTCCTAGAGAAGAATACAACACCACCTTGCATCACCCGCAAAGGGTGGAGATAGGTCTTTCACCTCAACTTCTCCCAGAGAAGAATCCAATGTCACCTTACATTGCCTGCAAAGGGTGACTCCACCTTGCATTGCCCACAGAGGGTGGAAGATGCAACTTAGTGCATCATTGGGACTGAGACTCCTCAACCAAAGCTGTGTTCTCAACAACTCCAAGTATCTCTCTAAAGTATTCAAACTTCACACGAGTTAGAGGCTTTGGTGAGAATATCTGCAATCTGCTCATCAGTGCTGACATATTTCAACTGAATGGCACCTCTATGTACCATATCACGAATGTAGTGATTATGAGTTTCCACATGTTTTGACCTGTCATGAAACACGAGATTAGTAGACATCTTAATACAACTTTGATTGTCACAATAAATGACAGTGGGTTCCTAAGGTTGTCCGAACAACCCAACAAGAAGCTTGTGAAGCCACACTGCTTCTCTTGACACCACACTTGACGCAATGTACTCAACTTCTGCAGTACTTAATGCAACTAAGGACTTCTTCCTATTGGCCCGAGAGATAACAACAGAACCCAAACCGAAACAAATTCCTGAAGTGTTCTTCGTATCAGATACACTTCCTGCCCAATCAAAATTAGAGTAGACTTCCAAGGTGATGACAGTGTTGATTGGATACTTCAACCCGTAGCCAACTGTGCCTCACAAATATCTCTGAATATGCTTGGCTACAACAAGATGAACATGCTTCAAATTGTTCATGAACTGACTGAGGGCACTCACTGCACAACAAATGTTTGGTCTAGTGTTAACTAGATATATCAAGGATCCAATCAACTGTCTGTACTCCGATGGATCTGCAAAATCAGAGTTAGCCGTAGAAACACTACAATCCATTATTCAAGATATCAATTCATTTGATCCCTGACATACTTCTAACTCTGGAGAGTAATGCATGAGGCATAGTTTTATTCCAAAATTTGAAACTAACTCTCTTCTAGTTAAAAATCCTATTTAAATCAGAATTAGCATTTCAACATTAAACCGATAGGATCAGCATCATGCTTACAAAATCCTAAGTTTATAGAATATTGCCAATTCTTTCATCAAAGTATTTTACTGAGGATTGTAGGGAATATAGAACTCCCTCTTAATCCTTAATATAAACTGTGATGACCAAATCTTATGAAGATTACATAATATAAGAATACAATAAGGAAAGCAATCATCATAAATTTTCATAAATCAAAATGAGAAATGCTAATTTCCTTTTTCCCTTACTTTCACTTTCTACGGAAAGGACCCATAGCACAATCATTATGAACATGACACACTTTTAGCCATCTTCAAGTGAAGGAATGAGTTGAAAGCTTGTATAGGTTCTCATGTCTATTCCCAAGCTCCCTCTGAAGCTTGAAGCATAATAGTTCAAGACTATCTCGAAGAGAAACATCAATGTTAGAATCAAACATGATTCAACATCCCAATAGAATGAATTAATAATAGCATGAAAATTCATGAGCATGATTCAAATATAAAAGAACTTATCTCTTCATTGGCTAGACTCCCACACAATCCACCAACGTTCTTAAGTTGTTCCATTTTCAAGCCCATGGATCTCCGATGGTTGCGTGGCCTTCGGCCCTTGCCATCACATATCATCTACCTTCAGCTTAGCAACGACATATTGAAGTTACACGCAAGGGTCACTTGGAACTTCGGCCCTTGCCATCACATATCATCTACCTTCAACTTAGCTACGACATATTGAAGTTACACGCAAGGGTCGCTTGGAACTTCACCCTTCAACCCTGTGAATTGCCTTAATTCAAATTTGGTGGCTCTCTAGTCATCAATCGCTCTTCCTAAATGAGGTTGTTGTATTCTAAGATGATCAATTAGAATACCTTCAATCATAGTATAAAACTACACAACATTCTGTAAATTGTTGAACAAATAACAATAAGATAACCACGTTTGTGCAAGAACTGGAAAATGTCACATGTTGATCACATTTGATCATATTATTATTGTATTGCAAAAATAATGACTGATCGGAAGAACTAAAACAAGTGTATGTCTTCAAAAAAATAGTGTACATAAGCCAAGTTGTCTTTCCAGCCAATGCGTAAAACTAATCAGAAGGAATACAAGATAATTATGTAAGCACCAACCACTCAAATGAAGAGACACATTGTATAGTTTGAGCACAAACATATGATTGATAAATACCAAAAAAGAACCGACACCACAAAATCTCCATGGTGGGAGCGCCCATATCATTCTAACTGAATAATGTCGGTTCAATACGTTAGATACTTTTATTCTGCATTGTTCTTAGGTTTCATCATCAAGAAATTGAACAAAGTCTCAAGTATATTCTGCTTTAATCAAACATTACTATTTAATAAACGTTTACTTCAAAATGTAATAGGGAGTGTTGCCATACAAACTAAATACCAAGCATATGAGCCACGATGAGTGAAGAAGAATAGACCACTATATATTATATATTTCCAACTTTATGATATATTTAGATCACTGCATCAAAGCATCATCAATATTCAGATCAATAACATCATTGATATTTGGATCATTGCATATTCCTCATAGCAATCATGAATTTGGGTTAAGAATAATGTTGAGGTATGCATACTCAGAATAGAGAATAACCAAATACCAACTTCCATAACTCGAACTAGGGTTGGAACAAATTCTTAACACAAAGACAAAGCTCGAACTAGGGTGACAATCACAAACCCTTAATAAAATACAAGGAATACTAAGGTTTGAAGCTAGAAGAAAACAAATGCACAAAATCAACATATGAAAGCATTCTTTGATGAGATAGTTAACAAACAAGAAAACCTGGTGCTCTAGTTAAGACCCCAACTAGGGTTACAAAACAAAGTGCTAGAAGAACTAATACCAATAACAACAAAGCAAACATATACAAATCCTCAAACTAAGCGAACCCTTCTTAACAAAAGCAAACAAGTGAGAGTAGAGGAATAAAGACACCTATATTCTAAGATTTTATTTGAAACCTTCATACTCTTGTTACGGCCCCATCGATGCCCACAATCTTCAAGTTGTTATGTTGTTGTTGAATTCTCTGATATAAACGATTCTCGATCATTCATGCTAGACTTCTTTAGCTCTAGTCTGCAAAAAGAATATAAGATCTACCTTCAAGTTGTTAGGTTTATAGAAGGAACCCCCTCTGATACCATGTTGATTTTTAGCAATCACATTGAAAGTAAATAACTGAAACTGAAAATGCAACACATAACAACACAAAACAACACAAGAACAACACAACAGTACCCTGGGGAAAACCTCCCTCTTGGAGGTGAAAAACCCAGCAACAATTCTCAGATCTTGATTAGTCAAATTGAATTTACAATTAGCTTCACACTTGAAGCTGTCAACAATTATGCACAAACCTTAGGGTAAATAGCACTAACAAACTTATCTGCAATACAAGGAGGATGGCAGATGAGGTCACTGTCAACAAGATCGATCTGTTGTCACAAAGATGATGTTCGCTGACCCTAGGACAATGTTTGGTGCCCCCTTAGACCAATTCGCAATCCTTCAAGAGAGTTCGTTGTGCCTTGATGAGGTTCGTTGACTGCAAAAGGTGTTTACTGTGCATCTGTTGATGTTCACTGGCTTCTAATACTGATTCGTTGTCTTCTGATCATGTTCGCTATGCTCTTAATGATATTCGCTGATTGCTGAAGGTGATTCGCTGATTACTGATGACAATTCACTGCTTGAGGATAGATAGAAGGTATTCGTTGGATGTATGTTTGAGCAATGAGATAGGCTTCACATATATAGGAGACTCTAGCCTTCACTTCACCTTAGGTCGGCTAGGTTTAATTCCCACCAAAATATAAACAAATAATTTCATTTTACAAGTTACAAGTATAGGTCGTGGCCTATTTACAAGTTACATAATTTTGGTGCCAAGCCATATTTTACATAATGTTTACACGTTATACATGCAAGTCACAGCACGTTACATATGTATTTAACATAAATCGCCCAAATAGGGCGCCCCCAGTCAACACGATGACAAATTGCTAAGGCTAAAAGGCCAATTTAGAGAGCTAGGTCGGCCCAAGCTAGGAATCCGACCTAGCTATAAATCAATATCTAGATCCCACCTGTCACGTTTTGCACTCTATGTTGCTGCAACTTGTAATGCCAATTGCCGCAATATTACAACCCCTCAACCTGAAGTGAATGTTGACTTTTCACAGGCAAATAAGAGATATAAATCTGCATGAATCCATTATCATGTCCACTATCCGATCAGCTTATTAATCACGTGTCGGTTGTATGATAATTGTTTCGGTTAGTTGAGAGAGGTTAAAAGATGAAAAGCTTTATATAGCATATTGGTGTTCAAAAGTATGGACATCAATCCAATACACAAACTTAAAAAGTTTGCTTCTATATTAATCCAATAGGCTATTACGGCATGCCCAATGATTCAAGCATACAAATTTCCTGGGACCCTCTTGGAGTTGGCAATAGAAATTGGATAAAATTTCTATCCAACTATCAATGGCATAATTTAAGAGGAAGGGAAGCATGTTTTTACCAATTCCCTAGTGAACAGGAATGAGGAGATGCAAGCATTGTCAAGTCATCCCTTTTAAAGAAAGCTAAAAGGATTATGTTTCTCTTCCTGTATGCCAACACTACAAAAACAGATAAACTCTGCAACCCCAGTGTCATGCATATAAATGACCTACCTCTATTGTATTCCATATTCCTTGAATGTGTTTGTCCATAAGGTTTACAGATATAAGTACATCAAGAAGCACCGACATCATCACCGATAATGGAAAGACAAAATGTTCCTCATGATGTAACTTCTTTAACACATTCATATTTTTTCAAACTGAATGAAAAAAATGAAAGCATCACAACTATCTACTCATGGTGGACTTCCAAGTAAAGTTTATGAGTCCATAAACAGAGATAGATTACAAAGAATTAAAAAATGAGAAGAAATATGCCAGAAGAAACTAGAGTTATTGTCAACTTGCCAAGCCCATCACAGTTTCTTTAAGGCTAGGTTTGAAAACTTCCCTATAACTCTGCAGATTTTTGAAACAAAGGTGCAATTGTGACTACAGCTATTGCATAATAACTTGACAACAAGTGTCATAATATTCATATCTTCAAACTGAAAAAGAACAAATACTGGACTCCCGAGGAAAGATTGAGAGTTGGTACATACAATAACAAAAAAAATAATTTTTTTGAAGAAAAATGCCTAGTGAATTGGAAGCTCTTAAAGCAGTTGACTGTAGCTTGAAATCAGGTACGCCTGAAGTAATTATATTATAGAGTATCACCTCACCAAGCCATTATTCAATGCCTTTGAGGCTAAGTTTGAAATCTTTCTGACAGCTGCCTAAAATTTTTTGACAAAAAATGCCTACTGTAACTGCAACTATTGAGTATCACCTTGCCAAGCCCATACTATGTCCTTGAGACCAGGCTTAAGATCTTGTTGAAAAAACTTTTCATAGGAAGAAGTCTCACCACCTATTTTCTTCATCTCCACAACAAATAAAGAAGATGTCACTTCAAATATCTCTACAGAAATATATAAATGCTCTTTTCTCCCTTCCTTTGGTCCTTGCAACTTCACTTTGCAATCTATCTTCTTGACATTGAATTTCACATTTTTGGCTATCTCTTCAAGCTTTGAGATTATCAATGATGCTGGCTGCATGGATGTGAAGCGTATCTCATCTTTAAATTTTTCCTTTTCCTCAAACAACCCAGATAAATCAAAGCCTCGTGAAAGAGAAATGATGTCAAATGCATTAAACAATGATGGTTTATCTTCAAGTGCTTCTGGTCCTTTTTCAGTGCTGCTGGGGTGGATGTTAGATGCATTAAATACTGAATTCACATCAGCAAGGCTACTAAAATCATCATCTTCCTTTTCTAATTTAGCATGTCGTATACCTTTTTTAAACCACGAAACTTCCATTATCTGAGGAATTGAAATTCGTGTTTTGGGATTGGGATCCAAAAGCTTTTTAAGCAGCTTGCATACCCCAGAAGAAAACCACTCTGGACAGTGAAACTCTCCCTTGGATATCTTCCTGTACATGTGCAAAAAATTGTCATCACAAAATGGCAAATAACCTGCCATAAGTACAAATAAAACAACTCCACATGACCATATATCTGCTTTGACACCTTCGTAGCCTTTGCTCTTAATCACCTCAGGAGCAATATATGCTGGAGAACCACAAGTAGTGTGCAATAACCCATCTGCCTTTAGTTGTTCTGAAACTGCACTCAAGCCAAAGTCAGAGACTTTGAGGTTTCCGCATTCATCAAGAAGGATATTCTCAGGCTTCAAATCCCGATGATAGACACCTCTGCAGTGACAGAAGTCTACAGCATGAATGAGTTGTTGGAAGTACTTCCTTGAAATATCCTCTCTTAGCTTTCCCTTAGCAATTATTTTGTTGCAAAGTGTTCCTCCTCTGACATACTCCATTACAAAATAGATCTTCTCTTTGCTCGCCATTACCTCATGAAGCTGTACAACATTGGGATGTCTCACTTGTTTCATGATATATATCTCACGTTTGATTTGATCATTCATGCCAACTTTTTGGATTTTCTCCTTTTCCATTACCTTTATGGCAACAGTTTGCCCTGTTTTAAAATTCCTTGCTAAATACACTTTAGCAAATGCACCTTGTCCCAATAGCTTGCCTAGTTCATACTTTCCCATCAATATATTACTTCCTTTGTTTTCCACTTTTGCCATAATCAATCCCTTTCTCACCAGGAATATTATTTACTTAATAGTTATTCAAAAAAAGACTTAGATTGAATAGATTACTCCATCATCTTGGCAGTAGCAAGAATCTAACCATCTCCAGAGTTGAGCTCCTTTGAACTAGCTCATTCACACGAGCTGGTTCATAAAACCTTCGATCAGAAAACTGCTGCCATAAACAATCTGGCTGTACTCCAGTAACCTTTTCCAGAGCTACACCATTGGCAGTTAGGCCCAAAATATTAACATAGAAACACATCTTTCAGCATCCCCTGTGGGTGTCTTTAACTGAAACTATCTTGCCAAATATCCAATGTTTTCACACCACAAAACCCAAACCACAGCAAGCTGAATCAAAATTAATGATAATTGGCTACAGTCTGAATCATTTTAATAAAGAACAAATAAGAAACTCTCTTAGAGGAGAATCCCGTCAAAAAAAATTTGCCACTGTAGTTGAAGTTCCTGCCAGAGGAAAAAAGGAAACTATTCAGCACAATACTTCAGAATGAGAAAATAATCAAATCAAGGTTTGAACTTCCTCTGTAAATTTCCCTAAAATATGTTATAAATAAATAATCATAAACCTCTTGTAAAAAACAATTGAAGTGCCAACTTCTCACATTAAAACAAAAAAGTTCAGAGAAGATCACGGAAAGTGACATTATTGATTGTTCTAGGAGAATTAAAAAATTGAAATTTTAGTGTTAGCAACTATGAGCATTAGCTTAAGCCAGAAAGTAAAAGCCTAATATTTATTATTTAACATAGTATCTTAGAATTAGCGACACATTCAATTAGAAAAGCAAAACCAAACTATCATAATAGTCCACAATGTCAGCATTCAGCAATGCTTTTAAAACAAGCTCAAATGAGCAGCATAAACTTACGACTACAATGATTGACAAACTTCTAAAGGTATTTTCTTTAAGAGATTTATCCTCAAAATCTTAAGCATATTTGCAGTCGAAATTTGAACTTTTTACTTATATTTGAACATATTTTTTATAGATGAAAATTTTCATATTGTTAAGCAAATCAAAAAAGAGAATGATTTCCCACATAAAAATTGCATGAAATAATGCAAAGAAGAATTGAAGAGGATTCTGCTCATGGGGTTCTAAATTCCAAAGGGATTCCGGAGCTTTGATTTTTTCAGTCCAAGTAGTAGCTTCATAACAAGTTTCTTTATTCTCAAAGGATTTCATCTCAAAAGATGAATTCTAGCGCCAGTGTTATGCTCGGAGTTTTCTCATTTTAAACTCTTTGGCCGATTCAAAGGTGTGTTGGAATACAACCTTCCTCTGTTAAGCAATCTCTGCTATTGGCCTTTTAAAGAAAACTTTGAAGGAGCTTTCTTGGTGTTGGGGTGTTTATTTACTAAGTTTGGTTCTTTTTTCAGAGGTATCATTCAAATATAATGGACTCACTCCTTTATAGGATTTTATAAGTGGGAATCTCAGCAGCCTTGGGTTTGGTGTCTCTTTTGTCTCATTTTCAGTTCTTGAGCTTTGGCTTATTCCTACCTGCCAAGACTGTTCTCTTCTGGTAGAAAGATGATGTTTGGAAAATATTAAGTGTATCCTCTGTTTTTAATGTGCTTATTGCTTTTTGATTAAAATACCGCATCCAGTGCCTGTGTATATGCAATATGCAGCAACAAAGACTATGATGTTCTGTCCTGGTTGATTGTTCAATACGTGATTCCATTTAAGTCCTTGAATCTTCGATATCATCATTCCTACGAATTCTCTGGATGGAAGCAGATTACTTTGGGTCTTCATATGATCAGACATAAATATATAATTTTTTTAAGGGTCGTCTAAGTACAGCTGCAATTTTTGAACCATCACAAAGAAGATTGAAGAGAAAATACTAAATAGCATTGACAAAATCACACATCAAACATGTCAATGAAATGAGCTGAAGCCTGAAAGTGATAAATCAATGGAGCTTTCATTGCAGATCCCTCTGTTTGAACCATGAAAATAACATGTCTTTAGACATCAATTTGATCAAAGAGATGACCTCAAGCTGTATAGCAATGTAACTTTCATTGGGGAACCCAGTTTCAAATCTCTAAGAGACTGTCAAATTGTTGAAATGGAGGAATATACAGCATCCAGTTCTAGGTTCAATGTACCTCAACAGACAAGGCCAGGTGCAAATCCTTATGGAAAGTATGGCATCCAAGCCCAAGGTTCAAACCTCCTAGAGAGGCGTTACATGGCAAATTTGGCAGAAGAGATGTGCCGGGTACTTTACCAAATCATTTAAAAAAAAAGACAAATTCATCATTCTGATGATGGATCACGGAGTGTGATCCAGAATGCTTCACTGTGACGCAGTTACGTACCAGAAAATCACTGCTATACCCTAGTGGGCCATGAAAATAACATGTCTTAAGACATCAATTTGATCAAAGAGATGACCTCAAGCTGTATAGCAATGTAACTTTCATTGGGGAACCCAACTTCAAATCTCTAAGAGACTGTCAAATTGTTGAAATGGAGGAATATACAGCATCCAGTTCTAGGTTCAATTTACCTCAACAGACAAGGCCAGGTGCAAATCCTTATGGAAAGTATGGCATCCAAGCCCAAGGTTCAAACCTCCTAGAGACTGATATATTGTTGAAAAAGAAGAAGGTTTAATGTACCTCATAAGGAAAGGTCAGGTGCAATCCTGAGTGAAAGTATGTTAGCGCAACTTTATCTCCAGTTCTTTTCTCCATGATTTACAAATAACTGCTGATGCATGCTCCTCCTTACATTAAGCCTGTGACTTATGGAAAACTTCCGATTGCATGAAATTTGCATGCCCCATGCGCTATTTGCAATAAGCTAACTAATGCGAACAGCAAGTTAGTCTTCACGATCTCCAAAATCTTAACCGCCATTTCTGTGGTTATCAATTATATTTAATGCAAGCATTGTATTGTAATTTTAATATAAGAATTTCATTTATATGGAGATCTGTGTTTGTTCTGTGTTTTTGCTCTGTTTTCATTCTGCAAGTTTTGTTTCTATTTTTTAGCTAGATCTATACCTGTGCAGCTGCAAAATTCTACATGGTATCAGAGCCTAGGAGCTACAAGAAAGGAGCAGAACATTTATTTTTTGCAGGTATTGAAATTCTCAGCTGTTTTAGAATGGAATTCTCATTGCTTTGGGGGTATCTGTTAGTGCTTTTGTATTAAAAATGAACTGAAATAAAGTTCCAAAAGGGGGTAGTCTAGTCTAAAATGGGAATTAGATATCATCCATCTGTCATCTTTTTGGAAGAAGGAAATTACAAGTCTTGGCATAATGGAATCCTAAAGCATTGTCGTTGGATTCATCTTTTGCCTCATTTATATGGACTTATTCCCAAACCAAATGCTTGTTGGCAGAAATCTGCATGGGAAAGTAGAAATGATCATGTCTTGGGATTGCTTGGTTTAACTGTTGGGGACCACACATCATGGGCTCTATCACACATTGAGTGCCCTCGCACTCTTTGGGCCACTTTATGGGAAATGTATGGAGATCCCAATGAACCTCCATTTCCAATTATAGACATGCTTCTCTCCCTTGATCATGATGATGATCCTATGTATGACAATGACATTAAAGAGGAAGTTGTGTTTCGGAAGAGTCTTGATTGTCTTGATTACACAGAGACATCTCCTCCTGCTTCTCTTCTTTCCACACCTCCAATATTGGCAGATGTTCAATCACCTCCAACTACAGGTTTGATAGAGATCTTGGCTTCTCCGAATGCTACTTCAGATTCTCTTCAACAGGCTCATTCGTGTCCTCTTGATGAGCGAGATATCATCCTATCAGACATTTATCATTTGTTTGTTGAATCTCTCTCTGCTCATGATGATAATATTGAGGACACATGTCTTCTTTCTGATGTCAGCTCACATCAAGTTGCATCTTCTTTTGGTTTGGATTCTCTTGTTCTCTCTCAGCTACTCCATTCTACTATCTCGACACATCCTGATTCATATCCGAACAAATCTCACACTTTAGTGGTCACTATTCTGGAATCTTGTATGGTAGAGTCGTAGTTCAGCATCGGATTGGAGAAACATGAGTATTTTTTAGAACCATTCATCTTGATTCCTTGATACATTTCACTTGAGTGGGAATTCAGCAGTTTGACAGCTCGAGGTTTCTATCTTCCAAAAGGAAGAGGCATCATTTGTTGCAGGGTAACAAACTACAACATTCGTTTTGCTACATTCTGTATTGACATTTTTTCTCTTCTTTGTGAAGGCACAAATAGCCACTTTCTGCAAGACCTTCTTTAGTTGCAAGACATTGTAGCATATTAAGTGTCATGCAAAGTTAGTGTTTATTTTGAGGGGGGGTTTTGTTCCCACTGGGTTTTCCCTCTTTCCTCTTTTATTTCCTTTTCACTAGGCTTGTCTCCTTAGTAAGACTTCTGTTAGTGCAACTTTATCTCCAGTTCTTTTCTCCATGATTTACGGATAACTGCCGATGCATGCTCCTCCTTACATTAAGCCTGTGACTTATGGAAAACTTCTGATTGCATGAAATTTGCATGCCCTATGCGCTATTTGCAATAAGCTAACTAATGCGAACAGCAAGTTAGTCTTCACAATCTCCAAAATCTTAACCGCCATTTCTGCGGTTATCAATTATATTTAATGCAAGCATTGCATTGTAATTTTAATATAAGAATTTCATTTATATGCAGATCTGTGTTTGTTCTGTGTTAAGTTTTGTTTCTATTTTTTAGCTAGATCTATCCCTGTGCAGCTGCAAAATTCTACAAAGTATGCCATCCAAGCCACAGGTTCAAACCTCCTATTTGAAACTGGAAAAGGTTCACTGTATCTCAACAGGCAAGGCCAGGCGCAAATCCTGAGTGAAAGAATGGCATCCAAGCCGCAGTTTCAAACTTCCTAAAGCCTAATAAATTGTTGAAACAGACGAAGGTTCAACATAACTCAACGGACAAGGCTAGATAGATATCCTGAGTGGCGGCATCCAAAATGCTGATAAACCCCTCCCAATAAAAAAAGCATTTCACTGATTATCAAAAAAGACACCTTACCTTTCTAGTAAACAACTGGAAGAGATTTGCTTATACAAAACAAAAAAAATCACCTAAAATCTCTAGCTAATCCCCAATCAGGACTTAAGCTCAGGCAAACTTGCAGGCCTCTAATAATATATAATGAAATCAGAAAACTACAACATTTTATATCAGAAAACAATTAAATAACAAATCTATTGCTACATAAAAATCAGAATATTGAAAAAATTGAAATGCTTGGATCTCACATGAAAAAGAAAATCCTCGTACATTGCAGATGACAATCCTCCTGATTTAATACAATGACGCAGACAAAAGGAAAGGAAAACAGTAATAATTTTCTGAGTAAAAATTACGAAACAAATCACATACTCTTTTCTTTATAACAGCCAAAAAAACCCTTCCAAGCAATCGATGAAAAACTAGCCGATAAAACCTTCATAAGCAAATCGACCAAATTCTAACCAAAAAACGATGAAATTTTACCGTTACAGAGATCGATTATGAAACAACTTAACAAGAAATCGAATTACCTCTTCAAAATCGCCGCAAAATCAGTGTTCAACATCAAAATGAGAAATCGAATATACCAGCACCTACGGGTTGAAGGGATTTGGCTTTTACATGCACTTAATTTTCGAAATGCAGTTCGTACGTCTCTTCCATGCACTTTGTTTTTTGAAATATTTAAGTATTATTATTAATACTGATTAATATCCAAGTCATTTTCATGAAACGGCATGTTTAAGATAAGCGAGATTTTTAAGGAATAAGGTTTAGGGTTTATGTGTGTCATTACCACTTCGAGAATTTCGTCGGCAGTGGTGATTCATATTATTTCTAATTTAAAAATTAGCATATCTTAAATATAATTTATAAATTATAAAATATCACATTTGTAATTTGAGGGTCATCCTTGCCTATCATATATGAAAAATCTATGATAGTTGGGTCATTTGAATGTCTTTTAAGAAAAAAATAAATTGTCAAAAATAATTTATGAAGAATTTTATATACAATATTATATATTTAAATATTTTTATCAATTTTATCAATTGAGAAGAGTTGTTTTTTAGTTGTAAAATGATCATCTCCACTTCAAAGGGTGAAGATATGAGTGTTGATTCCAATGACAATATGCAATCAGATCAAGTATGGATAGAAGTGAAGAAATCTCCCTCTTCAAAATCCACTCACCAAATGAGGTTGAGATCAAGAAAGCCAAAAAATTCACAACATTTTTGAAATCTTCATGTTAAGATTAGTTGTGACTTTGAGTTCAAAGGTATTGAGCCTTCATGATGAGATTGATTGGAAAACTTAAGTGTTAATAACAACTAGAGCTTTACAATTTTATATATATATAGTCTTTATGCACAAATATGTGTTAATAAATGTTAGGGTTTCAAGCAGATCCGAAGCAACTATGAACTAACAATTATATGCAGATTTAAATACAAAAAATAAAGAAATAAAGCAAGACACAGATAACACAGAGATTTAACGTGGTTCACCCAGAATGGGTTACGTCCACCATACACAGTCGTCCAATCTTTCTTATTATCCAGCAAAAATAGTACATCAACCTTACAATGCCTTAAGCATCCTAGCCGCTTATAACATGTGTTTTTAGGGCAACAAACAAAGTCAGCCTTTTTAGGGTTTTATTACAATGTACAGTACTTTGCTGATCAGTCGCCACATTTCAACAATCTCCCACTTGGAGACTGATCAGGCTCCACACCGAACAATCTCCCACTTGGAGACTGATACTACACGACACCACTGTACATGCAGCATCTGCTGGATAAAACACTAGGACTTGACTGGTATAAATTCCACAATTATCAATCAAGAAGACCAACAGAAACTGATGAAGAAATCAGCTTCTCCTGTGGAACTGCCTTTGTGAACATATTGGCAGGATTCTCACTTGTGTGAATCTTCTCAAGCCTTAACTGACCCTCCTCCAAAATAGTCCGGATGAAGTGGTACCTGAGCTGAATGTGCTTTGTCCTTGAATGAAAAGCAGAGTTCTTCGCAAGATGAATGACACTCTGGCTATCAGTATACAATGGGCTATCCTCTTGTGTTTGACCCAATTCCTTCAGAAAACATTGCAACCAAATCATCTCTTTGCTGGCTTCTGTAGCAGCAACATACTCAGCTTCAGTGGTTGAAAGTGCAACAACCTTTTGCAGCCTAGAAATCCAACTGACTGCAGTTCCCCCTATAGCAAAAACATACCCTGTAGTACTCCTCTGTGAATCAATATCACCTGCCAGATCAGAGTCAACAAATCCACTTATAGCAGCATTAGATCCTTTGAAACATAATGCCTTCGTAGTAGTTCCTTTCAAATACCGAAGAATCCATTTCACAGCATTCCAATGTTCCATACCCGAATTACTCATAAACCTGCTCACAACTCCCACTGCATGTGCAATATCCGGCCTTGTGCATACCATTGCATACATCAGACTGCCAACAGCTGATGAATACGGGATGTTAGACATTTTATTAACCTCTTCCTATGCCTTTGGGCACATCTCCTTAGTCAATTTGAAATGACTAGCCAAAGGTGTACTAACTGCTTTTGCATCCTGCATGTTAAATCTTTTCAACACCTTCTTTATATACTCACTTTGGGACAAATTCAAGGTTCTATTTTTCCTGTCCCGTGTAATCCTCATACCGAGAATTTGCTTAGCTGCACCCAAATCCTTCATCGCAAATGACCTGGCTAATTTCTGTTTAAGATAATTTATATGTTGCATGTTAGACCCAGCAACAAGCATGTCATCAACATAAAGCAACAGGATGATATAACTGCCATTATCAAATCTCTTAAAATATACACAATGATCAAAATGACATCTATGATAGCCGTGTTCAGCCATGAAACTATCAAATTTTAAATACCATTATCGGGGTTCTTGTTTTAGGCCATACAGACTTTTCTTCAACCTGCACACCAAGTTCTCCTTACCTTTGACCTCATATCCCTGTGGTTGCAACATGTAAATTTCCTCCTCCAAATCTCCATGGAGAAAAGTTGTTTTGACATCTAATTGTTCAAGATGTAAATCATCTGCAGCCACAAGACTAAGTACAGTTCTAATTGAAGTTATTTTTACAATTGGAGAAAATATTTCATCATAATCTATACCCTTTTTCTGTGCAAAACCTTTTACCACAATTCTGGCCTTATATCTTTTCTGACCTCCTTCCTCCTCCTTCAATCAATAAACCCATTTGTTAGGCAAGGCTCTTTTTTCTATACGTAAAGGGACTAAGTCCCAAGTCTTATTTTTCATCAAGGAGTCCATCTCCTCTTTCATGCCTAGTTGCCACTGTTGTTTTGCATCCACCTGCATTGCTTCTTCATATTCTTCTGGTTCACCAGAATCCGTTAATAAAATAGAATACAAAGAAGGAGAAAATATTTCAGGGGGTCTACTTGTCCTCGTAGAATATCTAACACTTGCAGGAGTTTGTGGGACAATCTGTTGTTGCTGAGCATCAGGTACCTGTGGCATTTCATTTTCAGGAATCTCATCCAACACCACATATTCTTGTTTGTCCTGTTCATGCTTCTTTTCCCGCATCTGTTCTTTATACATAACCTTCTCATTGAATATAACATCTCTACTTCTAATTATTTTCTTATTTTCAAAATCCCATAACTGATAGCCATATTCATCTATCCCATATCCAATGAAGGTACATTTCTGAGATTTAGCATCAAGCTTGGTTCTGTTTTCTTTATCAACATGGACAAAAGCTTCGCAACCAAAAGTTTTTAGAAAAGAATAATTTACCTTTTTACCAGTCCATGCCTCCTCTGGAATACCACCATCCAAAGGGGTTGAAGGTCCTCTATTTATCAATTAGACAGCAGTATGTACAGCATCTGCCCAAAAATGTAAGGGCAATCCAGCATGCAATCTCATGCTCCTCGCACATTCCATGATGGTCCTATTCATTCTCTCTGACACACCATTTTCCTGTGGAGTTCTTGGAACTGTCTTCTGCTTTCGAATCCCATTTAAGGAACAGTAATCTTCAAATGCTTTGCAGCAATACTCACCTCCATTATCAGATCTGAGACACTTCAACTTTTTCCCTGTCTCATTCTCAACCAAAGCTTTCCATTTCTTAAAAGTTTCAAAAACATCTGATTTTTGTTTTAGGAAATATATCCATGTTTTTCTGGTTGAGTCATCAATAAAAATAACATAATAACAAGAGCCACCAAGAGATGATACCTGAGCCGGTCCCCATACATCTGAATGTACAAGCTCTAACTTCTCACTCTTCTTCTCTTTCCCAACCTTGAGAAATCTGACTCTTTTATGTTTTCTATAAACACAATTTTCACAAAACTCTAAATCAATCTTCTTTAGTCCTGGCAATAGATTTTTGGAGTGAAGGATTTTCATCCCTTTCTCACTCATGTGCCCAAGCCTATGGTGCCACATTATCGAATCTGTTCTTGCAACATTTATTGTTGTTGTCCCTGCAGTAACTTTATCTGTAGCAGCTAAGGTAGAGTAAGTGTTACCAGTACATAGATATAATGTGCCTACCTTCGCACCTTTAGCTACTACTAATGATCCTTTAGTGACCTTCCACACACTGTCTGAGAAGGTAACTATGCAACCTTCACTACCTAGTTGCCCTGCAGAAATTAAATTTCTTCTTAAATTAGGAACATGTCTTACCTCCTGTAGAAACCAGTCATTACCATTCTGCAACTTGATCTTTATCTTTCCTTTTCCAACAATTTGACAGGGCTCATCATCACCCAAATATACCTGTCCAAAATCACCTTGAACATAATCTAGAAAATATTTTCTATGGGGTGTGGCATGAAATGAAGCCCCAGAATCTATTACCCAGGAATCATTAACATTATCCAAACATAAGATTAAAGCATCTTGTAAAGTATTACTTGCAATATTAGCTTCCTTACTGCCATTTTCATTTTTGTCTCCTTCTTTGTTTTTCCGAGACCAACTGTCTTTCTTTAGATGACCAGGCTTTCTGCAGTACCAGCAATTTTTCTTTCCTCTAGATTGAGAGCGTCCTTTCTTTGACTTCCCTCGTGACTTCTCATTCCTAGGGCCTTTTCCTCTTTCCTTTGATCTTCCTCTGTTCTCCACATTCAAAACACTACCCGATGATGTTGAAGTCTCACCTGTGCTTTTCCTTCGCATTTCCTCGCTTAGGATAACACCAACAATATCATCAAATACCAAAGTATTTTTACCAGAGATAGAGTTACTTACAGCCATAACCAAGCTATTCCAGCTTTATGGCAAAGAACATAAAATCAAGAGAGCCCTAACCTCTTCTGCAAAGGTAATTTTTACCGAAGACAATTGATTGGTAATTGTATTAAATTCATTTAAGTACTCCGCTAAAAATTCTCCTTCACTCATTTTCAAATTAAACAAACGCTTCATAAGAAATACCTTATTCAAAGCCAAGGGTTTCTCATACAACTTAGCCAATGTTGCCATCAAATCTACAGTCGTTTTTGCTTCTGTTATATTGAATGCTACAGACAACGCAAGGCACAATCGAATGGATCCCAGTGCCTTTCTATCTAAAATGTCCCACTCTTCATCTGATATTGTGGTCGGTTTCTTTGCCTTTCCTTCCAATGGCTGCCACAAATCCTTTTGATATAGGTAATCCTCCATCTACATTTTCCATAACTGATAATTCTGGCCATTAAACTTTTCGACCTTGAATTTGGAATCCTCCATTGCTCCCACTCAAATCTGAAAGTCCTGCCAATTTACAGAAAACCTCGCTCTGATACCAATTGTTAGGGTTTCAAGCAGATCCGAAGCAAATATGAACTAACAATTATATGCAGATTTAAATACAAAAGATAAAGAAATAAAGCAAGACATAGATAACACAGAGATTTAACGTGGTTCACCCAGAATGGGTTACGTCCACCATACACAGTCGTCCAATCTTTCTTATTAATCAGCAAAAATAGTACATCAACCTTACAATGCCTTAAGCATCCCAGCTGCTTATAACATGTGTTTTTAGGGCAACAAACAAAGTCAGCGTTTTTATGGTTTTATTACAATGTTGGTTTTCATCAATGAAAAACGGCAAAAAAAAATTTCTCGGGGGCTGCCGCCCCCGAACCCCTGCCCAGGGCCCAGCCCGGCCCCGGACACCGCGCGAGGATACGTGCTGAGTGTACAGTACTTTGCCGATTAGTCGCCACATTTCAACAATAAAAACTAGAAGCATTAAATTTGATGTGTTTGTGACACTCAAATGCATGTAAAACTTAAAATATATTTTATTTATTTTCTTTTTTCAACTACCAGTCACTCTGAGCTTAACTATTAATCAATTCTATCTATCTTCGTCATACTCATACTTTAGCTATATTTCTCTAAAAATAGGTATACTAGCAGATAGAAAAATCATACATATTAAATAAGAAAATATAATAAATTTGTATTTTTAGTAAAGTAATACAAATAATTTTGTTATTATTTAAAAAAATATTATTATGTATAATTTAAAATAATTAAATTTTTTAATAGGAATCATCATTTTTAAAATGTGAATAAACAATAAAAAATATAACAATCTAATACAAAACCTTTTGTAATTTTATATGTTAAAATTTAAATTAACTAACTTTTCTATATTCATATTAGAAACTATTCTAAAAATCCATATTAAAAATATTCTAAAAATTAGAAACAAATGTATTCTATCTTTAAATATACTGAAAATCAATTTGTAATTTTATAATAAATATCATAAAATGAAATATATTAATATTATAAATTAGAATAATATATTATATTTACTTATTTTTAATAGGTTGGATAATCTACGAATGCAACTAAATTGATGCGAGTGGAAGTTAAAGCAAAACTAATGGCAAGAGAGTTGCAGGCGATTCGGGCAATTCAAAGAAGCCATCAAGGGAGCACTATGGATCAACAAAACTAGAGGATGTGAAGATAGGGGCCTTTCCACATTAAAATGCAACAATTCAATCACGACAAATAAGGAGCATTGTCAAAGGGTAACCAAAGCAAGGAGGATGCTAACTAGTCAGCTATTAAGGAGGCTTAACAACAAATGCTCGAGAGAGACCTAATGAGGATTGAAGAGGTGGATCTTCCACTAAATGAGGCTAAAGAGATTGAGGCAAAGTAGGTAGAGAAAACTATAAAGGAGTGTGAAAAGGAATTTCAGACTTACCAAGAGTTCTATCTTATAAATATCACATTGGAATGAATTATGAAACATAAGAAAAATGACAATGTCACAGTATTGGAAGTAGGATGTGAAAAATTTGTACCTTGACTAGTACTAATTTCTTCTGCTACTTCAGTTGCATCATCTTCAACATCAACAGGATCTTCCTCAACATCAACAAGTTGCTCTTGATTACATTTTGTATGACCTTTCTTTGAATCATCCCTTATTCGATCATATTTTTTTTCTCTATTTATTTTATTCTCCATTACACAAAGTATTGAAATTTGCTTTCCTAAAATCGTAAGTGAATACTCCTTAAGAAAAAAATTAACTCCTTTGCAAAAAACCACCTCCTTCGAAAAAATCATTTCCTTCCTTGAAAAAAATCAACTTCTAGAGAAAAAAATTTGAAGATTTTATGAATTGTTTTTTATTTTTAAAAAATTAAAAAAACACCTCAATAATATATGGGGGAAAGGGTGGGGAAGCTAGTGATCACTTCCCCACGCGACCGCTCGCGGAGGGTCCCACCGCTTGGGGGACTCGGTTGAGGTTGCCTATGTGGCATCCCACATGGCAACCTACTCATCAAAAGCCCCCCAATTTGCAGAACTTTGAAGTTCTGCTAAGAATTTGGCCATCAAATTTTATTTTAAAAAAAAACTAAAAATACCCTTTTCGAGAGCTCGGAGTGAGGAACGTTGACATATATATATATATATATATATATATATATTATAGAATTTCAATTAGAATTAGTATAATAATTACAAAATACTACAGGTAGGTATATTAACATTCGAGAAGACTTTGATTTAGAAAAACATAAAAAAAATAGTAAATCATATCAGAAAAAATTAAAAAATTTATATAACACTAGAGGAGAGAGTCTTCTTCAAGAATATATAAGTTTTTTTGGGATTGCTATAGTTTTGATAGGGGAAATTTGGTGGGAGACGAAAATTGTCAATTTCAGGAAACTTCGACTTTGAATTGTTATAACGGTGAAAATAAAAATCGAAATCAGATTTTTTTTTTCTACATTGGCTATGGATGTCATCTAAAACATATTTCAAAATCAGAGGAAA
Source organism: Cryptomeria japonica (assembly GCF_030272615.1). Classification (NCBI taxonomy): domain Eukaryota; kingdom Viridiplantae; phylum Streptophyta; class Pinopsida; order Cupressales; family Cupressaceae; genus Cryptomeria; species Cryptomeria japonica. The sequence continues at coordinate 451,554,956 of NC_081408.1, read as the reverse complement.
AAAAGATTATTTACATATAGTTTTGTGGTGGGAGGTGAAACCCCTAATTTACAGTATTTTTCAATAATTGAAAAAATGACTTTAATAATTAAAAAAACATATCAAGTCTTGTTCCAATTTTTTTTTTTAAATAATAGGCATAAACTTCATCCAATTTTACACATTTCATCAGTTTACATCATCTTCAAATACCAAATAGAAAGATCACTTTTGTGCCATTGAAGTTGAACTGTTTTGTTGTTGTTAGCCTTTTCCTTTATAAAAGTGAGACACAAGTTTGTACTTTTACCCATCAAGCTTTGGTACACTTTTGATCTCTATATAAATTTTTAGTGTTTTTTATGTATATATGTTAGTACATTGTAATAATTGTACATCTAATCTACAATAGCCCCCTTCGCGGTTCGACCATAACTTGGAGCCTTTGAAGTTGGTGTATGAGAAAACTCCTAAGACTAACAAGGAGAAGAGAGTGAATACATTAGATTCGAGATCAACTGATTAGGTAATCTACATTTCAATTGCAAAGAAATTATAGTTAAATGCATAGTTATGTTGATAATTATGAACTATTTTCTACAAAAGGATTCTAACTTGTCTTTTGAATTGTAGTTTTGTAGCCATCTACAGAGCTGCATACTGCATCGAAGAGGCTCAATTTTGATGATCCACCACATGTATAGGATCATATAGTGTTAGTTATATTCATTGAATGACCAATACATGTAGATATATTCTACATCTTTATTGTATATCGATTTGGACATGGCATATGCCACATTTTTGTAATACTTGTATTGACTTGGCATACATGCCTTTTTTGATATTTATAAATGTTGATATTTGATCCAATAAATGTGTATTGAGTTCATTACTGTGTATTCGTTGTATTTGGTGGCTGCCCTTTTATAAAGTTAAATGATTATTTGCCTATGTAATCAACAATATAAATATAAACAACAAAAATCTATGATATCAAACATTGCAATCGTGGAATATGATTTGATAAACTTTCTAAAATGTTGAATTAACCCTACAAAACTCTTTGTATTGAGTTCATTATTGTGTATTCATTATATTTGGTGGCTTCCCTTTTATAAAGTTAAATGAATATTTGCCTATGTAATCAACAATATGAATATAAACAACAAAAATCTATGATATAAAACATTGCAATCGTGGAATATGATTTGATAAACTTTCTAAAATGTTGAATTAACCCTACAAAACCCTTTGTTTCAATGAAAATGAAATTCATTTAGGTTATGGTCATTTTTGATCCATGGTAATGATCAGTGGATGCTTTTGATTCCTTTTGTTTCAAAGTTGTCAAAGTTTGGGCTCATTTGGATAAAAGATGTAAAAGTTGCTCGGTTGTTATCAAAGTTGCAAGATAGGCTAGAATTGATTATGTTTGTTGTGTGCACAAACCAACATCACAAGCACATTCAGGTGGGCAGGTTTACGCTAGGCATGCTCCTATTATTCCTCCCAAAGCATCAGAACATTGAGAGACATACCCTATCGTCGCGATCTCTCAAGTGCCCTGAGTCCAAAAAATTATCAAAATTTGATGGAATTTTTCTCCTAATCCAAGATACATATGATTGATCTGTTTGAACCTGTAGTGTCACGCGAGGCTCCTCTACAATGACCTATCTCGGTTTCTGACGACTCAGAGCCATTTTCAAATGGTAGCATTTTTTCACCTGTTGCAAAAACCGACAGTGGCATGCAGTGCAAAGTTGCAAGATAGGATAGAATTGATTCCGTTCATCGTGTGCACAAACCAACATCACGAGAATATTTGGGTGGGCAGTTTTATGCTAAGCATGCTCCTGTTGTGCCTGCCAAAGTGACAGAACGTCGAGAGCCATACCCTACCGACGCGATCTCTCAAAATGCTCTGAGTCCAAAAAATTGTCAAACTTTGATGGAATGTTTCTCCCAATCTAGGATACATATGATCAATATGTTTGAACCTATAGTGTCACATGAGGCTCCTCTACAATGACCTATCTCGGTTTCTAACGACTCGGAGCCATTTTCAAATGGTAACGTTTTTTCACCTACTGTAAAAACTGTCAGTGACATGCAGTGCAAAGTTACAAGATAGGCTAGAATTGATTCCATTCATAGTGTGCACAAACCAACATCATGAGTGTTTCTGGGTGGGTAGGTTTATGCTAGGCATACTCCTGTTGTGCCTCCCAAAGTGTCAAAACATTGAGAGCCATACCCTACCAACGCGATCTCTCAAGTGCCCTGAGTCCAAAAAATTATCAAACTTTGATGGACTATTTATTCCAATCCATGATACATATGATCAATGCATTTGAAATTGTATTGTCATGTGAGGCTCCTCTACAATGACCTATCTCGGTTTCTGACGACTCGGAGCCATTTTTAAATGGTATCATTTTTTCACCTGCTGCAAAAACTGTTAGTGGCATGTAGTGCAAAGTTGCACGATAGGCTAGAATTGATTTCATTCATCGTGTGCACAAACCAACATCACGAGCACGTTTGGGTGGGCAGGTTTACGCTAGACATTCTCCTGTTGTGTCTCCCAAAGCATCGGAACATCGAGATCCATATCCTATCGGCGCGAGGTAGAAGTTGCTTGACAACTTTTTTGATAATAATGACAATGTTTGCTCAAATTGTATCTAGACTCAATCTATGTGTGTGTGTGAGAGAGAGAGAGAGAGAGAGAGAGAGAGAGAGAGAGAGAGAGAGAGAGAGGGGATGGAAAAGGGAGGAGAGCAAGAGAGGATGGAAACGGGAGAGAGGGAGAGCAAGGGAGATGGGGAGATATAGAGAGATGGAGAGGGAGGGAGAGAGGGGGAAGGAGAGAGAGAGAGAGAGAGAGAGAGAGAGAGAGAGAGAGAGATGTCACATGATGTCATTAGGGGTCACGTGGGGTCCTAATTGAGCCACACATGTGTTACAATACTATATGACCCCTTAAGACACCATTTGACCCCTTGAGATATCATACATGGTCTGAAGAGGTCATTGGGTGTTATGTGGAGTCCTGAGGGAGAGTGTGAGAGAGAGGAATACAATACAGTACAATAAGATATCACATGACAATATATATCAATATACGTACATAAACATATACATATAATACACATAAAATATCAAAAGGCAATACACATACATACACACACATGTGTGTGTATATACATAATATATTATATATAATATATAATATATTATATATATACATATATACATGAAATATCATATTTTACATATTTTACACACACACACACACACACACACACACACACACACACACATATAAATGCCCACACCCACATTGTAAACATAGGCAGAAGCACGTACTCGTTGTCTCTAGCTTTAACACTGCGTACGTGCTTCTTATTGTAAAAAAACGTGTACGTGGTTTTGTTTTAAAAATACCCCATACGCGTTGTTTATAGTACAAGAAGCTCATACGCGCTTTTGATTGTTTAGGCTTGTGAATAGGCCTGGATGACAAAGTTGCGGGTTGGAAGTTTGATTTCCCTCCATTTCCCTCCTTTTTGACGTGTTTTATTTTATCAACTTGGTTTCTCGACTTTGTCATCATCAGGTTTACACTTCATCAAGTGGGTATTTCTAAAATTGCCACCATATTTTCACTCATCTTCTGATCTTTCTAACCATATAATTTGTTTTAAATTTGAACAACAATAACATATTATTATTGAATTTCTTTTACCAGTGTCTCTATAGTTCTTAAAGACATACGTGTACCATTTTTTTAATAACTTTTAATCCACTTATTCAAATTTAAAAAACTTTATATATTATTGTAGTGCACTTGATTATTTGCAATTAAAAAAATATATATATATTTTTGATTGTTTTGGTGCAAGTTATGCTTCACGCATGAACAAGTACCTGATTTTCAGGATGTGCTAGATTGCAAAAATCATTAAAAAAAAAAAAACTCACAAAAAATACACAACTTCTAGTGCTCACTCTCAACTATCTTCTTGCCAAAGGATTTGTCAAAATACTAAATCTAACTATGACTTTTTGATGTGCTCGTCAGACACTATGTTATGTTTTTCAAAAAAAATCAGGGTCTATTTTCTGTGTGTGAAGGATTTGACCCCCTTAATCTTATCCAATTTTGAAATTTTTTAGTAGTTTGGAAACTAGATTAAGAGTAATACAATCTTTGTTCTGTGAGTATCTTCGTATCTTGAGTGGATGGCTCTCAACTTTCTCCCCCAAGATAAGGTTTACTTGATTTCAGAAGAAAAAAAGTGTCCACTTATACCCCCCTTTTTGCACACCATCTTGGTGCACTTACCCTGTTATAGGATACAAATATGATTGGTGTTCAAGTGGGGAAATTTAAATGGAAAGTGATATTCCAGAATGTAGTTATGATTGAGGTAAAAGGTGTATTAGGTAGTTCATGTCAAACTAGATATTAGAGTTGTTGGAATGTGTTGGTGTCATTGATGTTAACATATTCCTATGTTGCAGAGAATTGGTTTGTTAGAGAGAGTTGGTTTGGGTGATCTATTGTAGATGTGTTGATGCGGATTAATGGGTTCTGAGATACTTATCTCTAGTTGATTTAGTATGAGTTTCAGTGTTCCAGAAGGTGATTTGGTGGAGTTTTGCGATCTGGTGTGATGGTTGGTTTCTCTGTTGGTTTTGTATTGCAAAATTATGATTTATGGATTGTATTGCTCTGGAATCGATTCCTTATGTGGTGTGGATTTTGGAGAGTGTTTGGGACATTCATTTGTGTCCTCAGTTTGAGTGGTTCATGATTTGGAACTTCATAAGCATATCTTTCAGTTTGTTGTTGGTGTTCTTGAGCTCTGATGATGGAATAATAATGATTCTTGTTATTTGAGTTGTTGCGATTATTGCGGTGGAATGCACATTGCTTTTTGATATTCTCTGATCACGTTCTATGTGCTTTTGTGGTCCGCATTGATCGTGGTGCGTGTCTTTGAAGATTTTATTGGTTCAGTGGTATTGTTCATTTTATGCAACATATTCAATGGTTTAGCATGTTGTAGATGATCTTTGCGAATTATTTGGCGGTGTTGCGTGTTCAAGGATTTGATTTGGGTCCATGCTATGTCCTTGCCAACTTTGTATTGGTTCGGTTATGGATTTATGTATCGTGTGATATAATTTTGCAATTAGGTCTTATGTGTTGAGCCGACCTTAGGGTTAAGGTTGATGATTTGTATAAATAAGTGTTGTAATCATGTAAGATGTTTGTCTGCGGTTGTATCTATGATCCGAGAGAGTATTGTATGTGTAAAAAAGAAAATTTATCTTTCTATAGTGGAGAAAAATAGAGAAGTGTTATTGTGCAGACAATGTGCTTAACCGAAACTATGATTAGGCATTTGGAGATGCTATTCTTTTAGTTCATGTAATCCGGAGTGTTGTCTGATCTTTGTAATTGAGCAGTGAACTCTAGGCAGTGTGCCTAAATGCATGTGCATTCACCACTCTAATATTTACACATACTACTACATAGTATCATCATATTGTGGGTAGGTTCCCATTGTGTTTTTCCCTTAACCGGGTTTTCCAAGTCAAAAATCTATGTTTTATGTGTGTTGTTGATGTGGTGTTTTTGTTGTTCCTGATTAGATCTAAAGTTGAGATTAATTTGTTTGAGTTTGGTGAAAATTTATTCACCCCCCCCTCTCAATTTTCCTGCATTGTTGTTGCCTATTGCCAATAGTTCACCGCCGTTTACAAGTCTCAAACTGTAAGCAACTTGGAAACAATAACAACATCCAAGAACTCAATGGGTTACAAGGTGAGTAGTGTAAATTCTAATTTGTAATTCCTTTTAATCAACATTTATGGTCTAATCCCATGCACAAAAAAAGGAAACTTGGAGAGAACTAGAACGATTCGTGCTAATTGCCCCAAATGAATTCCTCATTTAGGGAGTGGACTTTGTTGGAGTTATTTTTTCAACCTCACAAGCCCATGAGTCACCTGCAAGCAAAAACACCTATCACATTTAAAAAAAGTCCATGATTGATATTATCCAACCTTGAGAGAGATTGATCCAAAGAGGAATCTGGTAATTAGATTAACATCTAAATGAATTTGATAGATTACAATGAATGAATGAATGGCTTGATTTATAGAAAGCAAGAGAAATTTAATCTAAAATTAAGAAATAAAAATTAGCTCAAAGAATTAAATATGAGCTCAACTAAGTTAACTCAATCTATTATTAACTTAACGGAATAAAAGGTAAAAAACACCTAAGTTTAGCTTAAATTGAATAAAGTAATGAAATGACCTAATAAATTAAATATTTGGATTATGTCCTAATTACTCCAACACTCCCCCTTAAATTAGCTTAGGGATAAGCTAAAGAGCTAATGATGAATGAAAAAATGAAAACATGAATGGGTCCCAACAACAAAACTTGATTAAGTACACATGTACAAACCAATTCAATTCTTAGAAATGGAGAAAAGGAGAAAAATCTAGTGGGAGAAAATTCCTCTCCAAAAGAGAGAAAGAGAAATGAAAAAGAGTACACATGACTAAGAATTGACTCTAAATGTCCCACCAAGTACTAAATCATTCATAAAAGTACAATCCAAATCCCCCCAATAGGAGAGATAAAATGAGGATATGAATCCCTCTAATGAAGAAGTAGCTCATGTACAAATGATGAGATTCAAAAGACTAAACACGATCTATTGCCTACAAACAATATTTATCCCCATAGGATGAAACAAATACATTAGAAATGTGTGATTCCACTACCATAAAGTGGAAGAAAAAAGAATCCAAGGGTATGTGCAGGATCATGAGGGGCCAAAAAGTGGCGATATTCTAACTAAAGTCCTGATTGATAGGCTAATTGAAAAATATCTATAACTTTCAAACGATATCACATTTTTTGAATCCAAAACATGAGTAAAATTCTATGCTTCTTATACTATAGGATTTAAGACAGAAAAATTGAATTTCATAAAGTTTTGACCAATTATGGTGGTTAGACATACAAGTTTTTATATTTTAAAAAAGTTATAGTAAAAAATCATAATTAATTATTTAATTTCAAAAATGCAAAAAAATATGTGTCACATCCAGACACGGGTCTTCTATTTATATTTAAAATCTTATAAAAAAATATTATAATTTGATTATGGTTAGGGTGGTTAGACTGACACCTACTTCTTATCTTTTTCTTGAAATTTTAGTACTATTGCGTTGAAATTTTAACTTTTCGTCAAATAATTTTGTTTTTTCAAAAAACAACTAGTAGCTTAGAAACTGCATTCAATTTTCTACGGATTCTATTCTTACATAGTTTTGAAATAATGTTGGTAACTTATTCAAATTTTTATGTCAAGTTGCCTAACTCTTTTTTTCTGATTTTCATTGCCACTTAAGGCCCTGTTTGGCCCACCATGATCCTACACATACCCCAAATACAAATATTGTATGCCTTTAGAAATTTATTAAATGTCACTATGTCCATGAACGATGTGTTGGAAACTTGAGTTATTGTGTTGTGTTTTCATTGATGTTACTATGTGTTTTAGATGGTCTAAAAGTAGGTGTTTTCGTATTATAGTGTGGTCTGGTCTAGATATAGAGGTGTTTTTAGAAGTTTGGTGTAGTGGAAGTTTTCATATGCATGAAAGAGTATTTAATGTCCTAGTAAAGAATTCCTTGAATTCCTCTAGTATTTGTAGATTTTGTGTTGTGTCTATGGATACAATATCTATGTTTTATGTATATTGCACTATCAATTTTGTAGATCCTCTATTACTTAATTGGAAAAGTTGGTTGTTGATGTTTCTGACAATAAGGTTGTCTATCAGAGTAAGTTCAAAGAAGGTTTGACAACTTCTAAATATGTGGATTAAAGTACTAAATTTTAGAAGACATGCTCTTGTGGTATATGTAGTGTTCCAATTCATTTTTTTGATGTTGATCTGATTGGCAAGTGAAGTTATCAAGTTCTAAAATCTATGTTGTTAACTAGTTTGGGTTTCAGTTGACTGTGGTGTTGTAACCTGCTTGGATCATATTCTCTTGGTCCAGGTTTTCATTTGAAGAATGAGTTTGGTTAGTGTTTTGGGTCTCACCATGACATCTAAAGATATGCATTATAAAATTTACGTTGGAGATTGATTTTTGAGCTGACTAGCTAACGTGTTTTAATGATTATCTACATATGTGTTTCATTTGATTCCAACTTTGGAAGATGTATTAGCATGTGCACTTTGTTGCAATCATTTGAAAGGGATGTGTTTGGGTCCCCTTTATCTTCTGGAGTGGACCAAAATGATTGTTATTTATTTGGGTAGCCAAATTTATGTAATATTGTTTATTCTTTTTGTGGTTAACCTAGTTAAGGGTTTTGATGATTAATCTTGTATATAAAGGAGTGCAGATGTATGAGTGATGGTATGGAAGTTGTATGAATTGACAAGGACAATGCATTGGTGAGTTGCAAGCAAATTTGATGTTGAGGTTGTGCAAAGGTTAGGTGTGGAGAGCTTTGATGATATTATCTTATGTATGACAGAGGTTTGAGATAGAGTTTGAAGTTAGATATGCTACCAATGATCTTGGTCACTTGATAGTAATTCAAGGATAATTTAATGATCAAGAGATCTTTTTTCTTTCAATTTATCTATTCCTTTCTCTATTGAAAGACTATGAGTCTCTTGTCAGCTTTTTGTATCTTTCTCTAAAACAATGTGTTTCAGCCTTGCAATTCATTTGTATTCCCCTAAGGTTGTGTGCCTTAGTTTTTCTATTCCTTTTAGGAGTAGTGGGTTCTAGAGGCAACATTGTAATAATTTATATTCATATTGTGAGTGCAATTCTCACCATGGTTTTTCCCTACTTAGTTTTTCCACATAAATTTGGTGTTCACATGTTTGTTGTGCTTTCATGATTTATTACTGTTGTAATTATATGGTAATGGTTTAAAGTTTGAAGAGAAAAAATTAAGTACTCTTAGGGTACAGACTGATTCACCCCCCTCTCAGTCTTGTGGTGTATTTGGTATCAAAGCAAGGTTCCTCTTAAGAAGCTTAATCACTTGAGGAAGATCCAAGATTTCTCAAGACTATACATTCAAGGCTCCAAAATTTGATGGCACAAATTATGCTTATTGGAGAGAAAGGATTGAATATCATTTGGCAACTATGTCAGCTAAAATTTGGAAAGGCATTAAGAACAAACACACAACTCTCTCTACATCATCATCATATCGGTAACTCTGCACATCTCTGCATCTCTCCCCCTTTGACAACAATGATAAAGGTGGACATAACTCCCACTATGAAACTCATTCCAACTACCCCCAAGAGGAAGCATTCAAGTACTAGTCCAAATAAGAATATTCAAGTTGTTCACTTGACCAATGCACATCCAAATGTACACCAGTTTAAATTAGGAAGGGGTAATACCCCTAACTTATGTTGGAGATACTCAAAAGTGTCTTTACATAATGCCTTCATTAAGATATCTACAATCTTCTCTTTTGTGGGTACATACTCAAGCTTTACTTCATTATCCAACACCTTTTCCCTTAAGAAGTGATACCGAATGGATATATTCTTTTTTATGGAATGTTGTACCGAATTCTTATAAATGTTTATTGCGTTGGTGTTATCACACATGATTGAGATGGGCTCATTGAACATTATACCAATATCCTTCAAAGTCTTCTTCATCCATAATATTTGTGTGCAACATGAAGATGTTGCAATATATTTTGCTTCAACTATAGACAAAGACACATAATCCATCTTCTTACTTGACCAAACAACTAATCGGGAGCCATGAAAGAATGCTCCACCACTTTTACTTTTCACGTCATCAATATTTCCGACCCAATTAGTATCTGTATAAGTTGTCAAAGTGAAATCTGAACTTTTGGGATACCAAAAGACAAATTATTGTGTCCCTTTTATATATTTGAAAAATTCTTTTTACTGCCACAACATTTGATTCCTTCGGTTCATGCTGAAATCTAGTTGCTAAACAAACTACATACATGATATCTAGTCTAGTAGTAGTCAAATACAATAGTCTTCCAATCATTGATCTGTACGGACTTGCATTAGCTTTAGGAGATTCATCCTCTTTAGTTAACTTGCATCTTGTGGTCATAGGTGTACACTGGTTTAGAATTATCCAACGCAAACTTCTTCAACAATTAATTAATGTATTTATACTAAGATGAAAATTTCTTTGTCACTCTGATTTACTTGCAAACCAAGAAAGAAATTTAACTCGTCAATAATGGACATCTCAAATTCCTTCTACATCTCATTAACAAATGTTTTGCACATACCTTCATTTCCTCCAAATATTATATCATCAACATAAAATACAACAATTAATGTTTTACCCGAATCAGTTTTAAAATATAAATTGCTATTAGTAGATCCCTGTTGAAAGCCTTGATCAATCAAATGCTTATCTAACCATCCATACCAAGATCTAGGAGCTTGTTTCAATCCATACAGGGCCTTCTTCAATTTGCAAACAATATTCCGAGAAAGTGTCTACTTGAATCCTTCTAGTTGTTCAATGTAAACTTCTTTCAACTATCCATTCAAAAATGTTGATTTTGCATCCATTTGATAAACCTTAAAGTCTTTAAAAGCTGCAAAAGCTAAAAATATCCTAATAGCCTCCATCTAAGCAATATGTGCATATGTTTCCATAAAGTCAATACCTTCAACTTGTGTGTAACCTTTACAAACCAATCTTGCTTTATTTCTCACAACTTTTCCATCTTCATCCAACTTGTTCTAGAATACCCACTTTGTTCCAATTACAATCTTATCTGTCGGTCTGTAAATTAGTTCCCATGTCTAATTTTTCTCAATCTAATCCAGATATTCTCTCATTGCCTCTATCCAATTCTGATCATTGCATTCTTCTTCTACTATTTTCAATTCAATGTGAGATAGTAAACATAACAAACTTTGTTCTTGAGCTGCTTTGCTTCTTGTGATAATTCACTTGTTCTTATCTCCAATAATTTGATCTACTAAATGATTCTTCTATACACACCTTGAGGTTTTAGATGTACATACCGAAGCTTCTTGAGTTTCTTTTCCTTTCTATTCTTCTTTGGTTTTCTCTCCCTTTTTCTATTAGCTAATTTATCAGATTCATAACTTGCCAATTTATCAAAAAAATTAGAAATGCCTTCAACAACCTGTGTAGGGGAAAAAGTGAGACTAAGTATGGAAACCCTAATCCCACTCTCATACACACTCATGGAATATGAAAGAGCCTAGGGAGGTAACACACTTCAGTTACTTCTTATGAGAAAGAGAGAGTCATGGATTACCTCTTAGGTTTTCTATTCCTTTGCTGCAAATGAGAGATGAATGATGAAAAAATGGAATCTAATCTAGAATGCAAGTAAGCAAGCAAACCCTAATATGAGAATGCAGATCAAAGGAAAAATGATATACTGCTGAAAAGTACATATCAGAAGGAAAAACCAAAAGTGCACCTGTGTCTGAAATCTAAGCAGAAATGTTTGGGACCTGGGCACCACGCCACTATCCTGATTCTGCAATTCTGGAGCTACAACTGACAAGATGGATTCCAGAGCCTGCAAGACATTGTTCTGCCAAATATTGTTGACAGAAGGTAGGACCATGGTGCAACGCCACTTTCCTGGGAAGGAATAGGATGCCACGACCCTGTCCTTAGGGTTTTTGCTTAGATCTACAACCCAAAACTGTCCTTGTGTGCTCTTCTGGTCCTGAAACTTCCAGCAACGCTTGGATCCGAACCTGTACCTGAAGCTGAAAAATAGGGTTTGGGGTGGATACATAGGGTTTTGCCTTAGTCAAACCCCTATGTTGGTGATTTCCACCTCCACAAATAACCAATAATGTACTAAAAATGTGTGTGCAATAATCTTGTGTGTGTGCAAGATCCTAAAATGAAAGAAAATAATCTAGAGCAACCCTAAAGAGTAAACCCTAGTTGCTTATAATTGACAAAGTAAATGCTCTAATTCTATAATGCAAAGTGATCTAAGGCATGAATATGAACCAAAATTAAGCTTATGAAAAGACATGAAACCATACCCAACCCCAAGGGAGAGGTACAAGCCAATCGTCAGTCGGTGATCTCCTATTGTTCTTCTACATTTTCAAAAGCCCCCAATTGATACAATGATGCTTGATGAATATTTGATGAATGAATGTTGAATATTTTTGAAGACTTAAAAGATCCACTCTTTCGCTACAAAGAAGGTTCTAATGCTCCAAAAACTTGCTCTTAGATTCTTAGCACAAGACCCCTTCAAATGAAGAAAGAGAGCTCTTAAGTATGAAACCCTAGATCTTAATTTTATGTTTAGGCCAACCTAGGATTTGAATTTCTTGTTTATCTTTTGGGGTTAAGCATTATTATATCATAGGATTGTGCTCCCAAAATTTAGGGGAAAAAGCCAAGGACCATATGCATTCCCGCCACGATCTGACCAACTTTTCACCAAATTTTTGGGGTCATTAGATATGATGATATTAGAGCACATCCCAAAGTTACAACTAATTTTGAGATGTTTTGATATGCAAAATCGGGCCTAAATGGTCAGAATAAGACATAATTAAGGTTTATGATTAAATGATTCATTGAAGGAATAAAATGAAAAGGGGAACGCTTAGGATAAAGGGCCCAATTTTATAACATGTAAAGTGATGAAACATGACCTTAGATTTAATTAAATCAATTAATTAAATGCTTAAAGGGGAATTAGAAATGCAAGATGCAAGACACACTATGGTGGGTGCTAACCTAAGTGTGAAATTGTACCACCGTAGAAAGGGTGTATAATTTACGACACTACATTTAGCCCCCACTTTAGCAGTCATATGACACTACATGCCTATGTAAGCTAAAGTATAGAAAAGTAAACATTTTGTTGAAAAAGGATATAGCCATAAGTTGTCGAACGAAGCCCCCAACAGTATCTGCAGTACACAATTAGGAACCACACCCTTCAAAACCATATGTTAGATCAAAAAATCACCTAATTCTTACTAAGGAAGGTGATGAAATTTTGTGGGTAGTTGTATGCCCCCCCATGTTTCAACTTGCTTATTAGTGAGGTGAAATAGGGTATCATGTTTATCACAACGAATTATGATCAAGATTTTGATGAAGCAAGTTTGCAACAAGGCTTTATTACTCATCCAAGTATGTTATGGAAATAATGCAGAGGAAGAGGGCGAGCTCATGATTCCAACACCATTGACGGTGCGAGAATCAGAGCTTCCTAGCTCAAGATATGATAGATTGAAGAAAAAATGCAGAAATTAGGGTTTTAACTTAAAACCATAAAGTGAAAAAGTTCATAACGCATAAATATGAAAGTGACACTTTCATTTGTCACTTTTTAAATTTTTGGCACTATTCATTATAAAGGACCCCACATATTAGCCATCATGCCTCAACGCCGACCTGAGCAACCTATGCGGATGGAGATCCTACGCCAGTCCGTACTCGTTGGCTGACCACTCGACGAGGTGAGTTGACCTTCCATTGACTCCATTTGACTTTTTCATGCTTTCACAATTTTAAGAATGATGATGTCATCACCAAGACCGGGCCTGGGCCCCCTCTTCGGGCACCTAGGGGTCCTAGGGCGCTCTAGTCCCAAGGGGGTGCCCTGGTCCTAGTAGGGCACCCTGGTCTCTGTTCGGGGTGACTAGTGGTGACACGAGATCAGGTGATTGAATGTTAGAATAGATAAAATGATTGCATTGATTAGATGATAATGATGATGATTGATTACTGATGATAAACTATTTTTCTTTTTGCAGACACTACCATACATCCGCAAGCATACTATCGGGCTCACCTTCCGGAGCCTTCGGGAGCAGATCCCAAGGTTGACAACAGGGGAGAGAGAGTTGTTGCATGCAGTGGGCTTGTGGGATGCAATGAATATGTCGGCCATCAGATTCCATTTTGGGATGCTGATGGCGTTGATGGAGAGGTGGGATGCAGACACCTTGACGTTCTCGTTACCTGTGGGGGAGATGACAGTCACCCTTGAGGATGTATACTGCATTTTGTGCCTTCCCATCAGGGGGGAGACCATGAGATATCGATCCAACCATACAGAGGATGATTATAGGAGAGAGCAAGTGTATGTTGTGGGGAGAGTGATACTCGGTGAGACAAGGGGTCGCATCATGGTCAGATGGCTCCTACACCCTACTAGAGAGGTTCTATTAGTAAGGAGACTCATGATCATAACCCTTGTATTAGCCGTGTGCCCTAATGGACGTGACACACACATGCATGGAGGAATCATCTATAGTATCCGAGTGATGGAGAGACATAGGAGGGTATACTCTTAGGGTCAGAGCATTCTTGTGCATCTCTATCACGACCTTGGGGAGTATGTGTTTGGATAGGGATATAGCCTAATGACATGCACGCTACTACAGGTGTGGATGTTTGAGCATATTACCTACACGAGGCCTGTCGGAGCCCCTATAGACTTAGTCCCAGAGTAGCCTAGGGTATTTGCTCATCCACTTACCCACGAGTGGCGATTCGATGATCTCCTACATTGGAGGTTAAGCTTAGACAAATTGATAGCGGACAGAGTCATATGGATACCCTACCTCAAGATGTACATGTGGACAGGGATACACAAGCATATGTTCAGCATGCAGAGGCACTGTCTACTAGAGGGGTGATACAACCACATAGTCATTCCCTTCTACTTTGACCGAGTTCGATGGCAGTTTGGGTTTGAGAAATGAGTTCCTATTGATGTTCATGTGTACATCCAATACTCGTGCATGATGTCAAGGCTAGGAGCCATTCCTAGGCCTGCTAGAGATGAGATCGACATCACAGATTCAAACAGGTTGGATCAGTACATTGCGATAGACTATAGAGATGATTCGAGCATGCACCGATGGTACATCAAATGGTGGGGGAGGACATACCTTGGATCCATCTTCCCAACAGACTTCCCTAGTAAGAACCCTAGACCATGGAGACTGACAGGTGATGGAGAGGCATCCGATACATCTAAGGAGGGCTTGGATGATCAGGCTGACGACACAAAAGAGTAGGAGGCAAGTGGAGATGGAGATGATCCTAAGACCAAATAGGGAGATTAGGATGGATATGATGACAAGGACAGAGAGGAGGAGGAGGATGAGGAGGAGGAGGATGAGGAGGAAGATGAGGAGGACGAGGAGATTGAGGAGGAGGATGAGTTAGATGCAGTTCCTCATCACTCTAGAGAGGATACCATAACCCTAGATCCACCGAGCCTCCCATTACAGGTGGAGAAGGACCCTATCAAGAGTCCTCATCCTAATCCCCATAGACCCATACCCACTATACAAAGATAGTACAAGTGCGGAGAGCCTAGGGAGTCCCAATCTCGGGCGGTCTCTTTCCATGATCCCTACTGGCAAGAGGGAGATCCAGGTGAGGTGTCCTGTTATTGATTAACTTATGAATCTTACTTGTTTAGATTTGATGACATAGAATATTATTGATAAAAAAATTCTCTTTCTTGCAGCTACCATCTAGGAGTGGCGTTCTCTTATTTAGAATATAGTGACAAACCTCATTATGACTGCTCACATTCCTAGTTCCTCATAGATAGCACACAGATCCCAGAGGAGTGCAGGACAACATACAGACCTTTTCTCCCCTATTCAGATGGAGATGGAGGTCCTACGAGAGAGATTACGACAGATAAAGCATGACCTAACAACGTCACAGACAGAGGCAACCACATACTATGGGATTATGATGGAGAGGGATCATAGGAGCTCCTCACGGAGTCACTCGCAGTCTATATTGCGATATACCCCCATGGGGCCACCCCCATGACCAGATCAAGAGGGGGCATCTAGCCACCATCCTCCAACTACTGGTCCTAGGGATAGGAGATGATCTTGATGTATATATTATGATACTCAAGATATGTTATTTTAATGCTTAAACAATATATGCATTGCTTAGATTAGAAGTAACATATTGAGTGATGAACATGTATGTCTAATTTAATTTCCATGTGACTGATTTCTCAATTCTTCATGATTAAATTGATACATGTGTGATTTAATTAAATAACTAAGTATTTAATTAAATGCTATTTTGATGATGTAAAAGAAGAATGTATTAATCCTAAGAACCATATGACTAATGTGATATAATTAACTCTAATTAAACGCAACATGATATAATTCTACTTAACACATAAGAAATTGTATAACATGCTAGCATATATGAAATGCAAATCTATTACAATTTACATAAAAGAATCCAAGACAAACAATAAAGTAAAGAAACATGCTTGTCAAGAATGAAGTAATGTAGACCAAACAATATAACATCATTTAATCTTATACACTCTAATGAAGACATGCTAACATGTTACCCAATTTCGAAGAAAGAAAAAATACAGAGAGAGAACAAAAAGTAGACTAGAAAGAGAGAAAGAGAGAGAACTAGGCATAGTATCTATGAAGGTGCATAGCATTTATGGGTTCCTTGAGAGGCGTACCTTCCACATCTGCTATCTTATAAGCACCTGATCCATAGCTCTCGACAAAAATGTATGGTCCAAGCCAATTAGGGTTGAATGTTCTTTTCTCCTCAGGTATGGCATTCGTGTTGCGCTGATTCTCGTAAAGGACTAAATCACCTACTGAGAAGGAATGTTGAATAACCTTATCTTATGGCTTCGTTGCAAAGTTTTATGATATGCTTGAATATGCTCGAGGGCATTTATATGCTATTCATCGAGCATATCAAGTTGTTGAAGTCTTTTCTCTCTATATGAATCATCATCCACTATACCCTTAAGAGAAACTCTCAAAGAAGGAATTTTTAACTCCAAAGGCATAATGACATCAACACCAAAAAACAAGATTATAAGGAGTACAACTCATAAAAACACGTACACTCATGCGATAGGACCATAGAGCATAGGTTAATTGAGTATGCCAATCCTTACCATGCTTTTTTACAGTCTTTCAAAGAATTTGTTCAATTATCCTATTAGAAGACTCAACTTGACCATTTGATTGAGGATAATAAGGTGTAGAAAATTTATGTTGAATATGATATTTCTCGAGAAACTTCTTCACGTCCTTAGTTTTGAATGACGTTCCATTATCTGAAACTAAGGTAGAAGATATCCCGAATTGAGAAATTATGTTTTCCAAAATGAATTGACGAATTACTTCAGCGGTAGTAGATTGAAGAGGAACAACTTCCACCCACTTCGTAAATTAATCAGTGGCAGTTATGATGAAGGTATGTCCTTGAGATGGAGGAGATATTTTACCAATGAGATCCAAACCCCATGTAGAAAAGGGCCAAGACACCACTTGAGATCGAATTTCTTGGGTAGGGGCATGGATCAAATTGCTATGTTGCTGACATTGATGACATTTTTTAACAAACGTAAAGGGAACCTTTTCCATGGTTTGCTAATAATATCCCATTCAGAGCAATCTTTGAACTAAAGATCTACCCCCAAAATTCCCCCCACAAGCACCTGGATGTGCTTCCTCAAGAGCAATAGGGATTTCAGCCTTGTTGAAGCATTGAAGGAGAAGACCATTATAACCCCTCCTATAAAGAACATTAGAAAGGATAATGTATCTAGCAACCAATTGATGAATCCTAGCCCTAGTATTCTTATTCACAGAGTTAGGAAAGGTACCATCACTCAAATATCTCATGATATGTGAGTACCATTCATCAGAATCTATAATGCAACAATATGCCCTATCACTAGGATTATCAGCAATATCCGGGGTAGTCAGGTTGTGAATAGTGAATTTAAGATCTACCAAGGGGTCCTCTAGAGATACAAGAGAGGCAACACATGCCATCACATCAGCAAGTTGATTATATTTTTGAGAAACAGGATCCATGGTATACAAATCTATTTTTTGCAAAAATGATATAGCTATATCCCTATATTGTGATAATTTGTCTCTCTTAGCTTGATAAACTCTTGTAACTTGTCTTATGATTAGTTGAGAATCTCCATAAATATGTAGATGTTTCACATTCAACTCCAAGGTTGCTTTAATTCCAGCTATAAGAGCCTCATATTCAACAATGTTGTTGGTACATAAGAAATTGAGATGATATGATAAAGGAATAGGCTTCTTTTTATGAGAGATTAAGACCATCCCTGCCCTTGATCCTGTACGACACTTGGAGCCATCAAAGTACATTTCCCAAGTCACATCAACCTCAGTGGAAAAAATGTATTCATCGAGAAAGGACTCTGGATTAGGTAGGGAGAAGGGTGAAGGAGCATCAAATAAGTGGTCAGTCAACACTTGACCCTTTATTGCCTATTGTGAGACAAACTTAAGGTCAAACTCAGTCAACAACATAACCCACTTAGCTAAGCGTCTAGAAAGGTCAGTTTTGGAGAAAAGATGTTTAAGAGGATCAAATTTAATGATAACATGGATCTCAACATTCAAGAGATAATGCCTCAAATTTTGGGTTGCAAAGACCAAAGCAAGGCACTGTCTTTCTATTGTAGAATATCGAACTTCGTAATCGAGTAGAGTGTGGCTTATGTAATAAACTGGACATTCTCTACCATCCTTATCACATTGTGCCAATAGGGCTGCAAGAGCTTGAGGGGAAGCAATGGTGTATAGAAGAAAGGCTTAGTAGGATCAGTAGGTTGAAGAATAGGAGGATTAGCCAAATAGGCTTTTAGGTCTTCAAATGCTTGATGACAATCCGCATTCCATTAGAAAGTGATATTATTTTTAAGCAATTGTGTGAAGGGAAAGGTATGATCCACAAGTTGAGAAACGAACTTACAAATAGCTTGGATCTTTCCTTGCAAACTTTTTAGTTGGGAGACATTCTTAGGAGGTGGCATGTTAACAATAGCATCTATCTTCTTTGTATCCACCTCAACGTCACGATGTGAAACTATGAATCCTAATAGTTTTCCACTATCCACACCAAAACCACATTTTCGGGGATTCAAATGCATGTTATACTTAAGAATTCTCTCAAAGATTTGACAAAGGATCTTAACATGATCTGTGCGAAGAACGGATTTAGCTAAGATGTCATCAAAGCAATCTTCTAAGGTCTTATGCATATAGTCATGGAAGATGAGAGTCATAGCACGCTGATAGGTTGCACCTGCATTTTTCAATCCAAAAGGCACCACAGTCTAACAAAACGTACCCCAAGGGGTGGTAAAAGCAGTTTTATATTGACCTTGAGGACTGATGAAGATTTGATTATATCCTAAGAAACCATCCATAAAAGATAATAAAGCATGCCCTACTACCGAATCCACTATCATGTCGATATTCGAGAGAGGAAAGTCATCCTTTAAAGAGGCCTTGTTTAAATCACGAAAATCCCTACACATCCTAATCTTATTTTCAGCTTTAGCCACAACCACAATGTTTGAAATCCATAGGGAATAATCAATAGGACAAATGAATTCAGTATCCAATAGTTTTTCAATCTCATCTTTAACAAGTAATGCCATTTTAGGGTGAATCTTTCGAATCTTTTGCTTCATAGGTTTAGCATCAAGAATTAGGACAATGTTACAAGTGACAATCTTAGGATCTACACCAGGCATGTCAGAATATATTCAAGCAAAGATCTCAGGAAATTAAATTTTAGAACTCGACATACTATTTTTTCTCTTCTTCGTCAAGACACTTCCCTATCTTGATGATTTTATCTTCAACACAAGGATCCATCTTGATACAAATGGTGTCATTTATTAGGAGATTTCTTTTTTGAGGAGCATCTTTTAATTGGGGAAATTATTTAACTATCTCATCGTTATTTCTTTCTTTCCCAAAGTAAGCTTTCGTATTTAGACAATAGGGGAAAACTGTGGTTATGGTGATAACGAGGAAGGTTGTCATAAGCTCCCAACAATTCAGCTAAGGAATCATCGATAGAAAAAACATCCAAATCAAAGACATAAGAAGGTTCACAGTCAATATATTCTGCATATTTTAGTGAGA
This sequence comes from Cryptomeria japonica, assembly GCF_030272615.1. Classification (NCBI taxonomy): domain Eukaryota; kingdom Viridiplantae; phylum Streptophyta; class Pinopsida; order Cupressales; family Cupressaceae; genus Cryptomeria; species Cryptomeria japonica. Next base: position 451,534,890 of record NC_081408.1, on the reverse strand, counting down.
GAGAAACAGAAATGACATTAACACTAATAGATGGTCTCTTAGAGGCTTTAGTACGTTTGAAAGGATCATAACCAAGCCCAAATGTCATATCACAAAAGTTTTTTTCCAAGGGAACCTTAATCCCTTGTTCTTAAGCACCACATCCATTTCCATTATATCCACACCTAGCTAGGATGTGAAAACCAAGACCATAAATGTTAGTCATTTCCGAAGAAGAAGGAGGATTTTCAAAAAGTGAAGAATCACAACTCTAGACCAGAAACTAAGGGAGATGAAGTCTAAGAAGTCACCACAAAGTTATTACTCAATGGCCCAAACAAAGTAGATTGATTTTTAGCTTCTTCTTCTTCTTTATTCTTTTCGACCTTAGGTTCTCTAGGGGGAGTTTTGTATTCCCCTATGAAAGTAGGATTTAAGTCAAGGGATCCCCAATCATCTTGTACAAGAATCTTTTTAGGAGAGAAAGTGTTCTCAATCATAGAGTCAGTTGATAAGACTCTTCCTCAAGAACCTTAGGTCCACTTCAGGAAGTATTGATAATCGATTCAGATATAGGAGATAGGTTTGATGAAGTGGTCACACTAATCAGAGTAGAAGCTTTAGAGGAATTATCTAAAATAGTTGGGAAAGAATTGATTGAAGAGGATTTAGAACTTGATGTTTGTAAACAAGCCTGGAATCTTGTGTCACCTAACAAGATATATGTTGTATTGTTGTGAATAAACTTAATTTGCGTATGCAATGTAGAGGGAACAACTTGCATGCTATGAATCCAAGGTCTCCCTAGCAACAAGTTGTATGTAAACTCTCTAGGCATGACATGGATAGGTGTGGGTAAAGTAACATGACCTACCTTAACAGGCAAGGTGATGATACGTAGTGAAGATTTAGCAATATTATCGAAGCCACGTATGGTGAGAGAATCAGGCTTAATAAGAGATGTATCAACATTGATCCTATGCACCAAGTTAATGCTACAAACATTAAGGCTAGAACGATTGTCCACTAGTGTTCATCTTATTGCACTATCATTTATAATAACCACAATCATTAAGGGATCCTATTGTTGTTGAATTTCACTAGAGGGCAGCTCATCTTGTGTAAACACAATCTGAGCCTTGGGTGTTGTAATAGAGTTAATCAAGGAAGTCATATTATTGGATGTCATTGCAGATGGGACATTCAATGTTTTCAAGGCATCTTGTAGCATTCCCTGATGAGTCAAGGAAGTTTGAATCAAATCGCAAAAGGATATCTTGGTAGTTGTAGATTTAAGTTGTTCAACAAGATCATATTCCTTACCAAGGGTTTGTGAAATACGAGGTGCTTGAGGAAGAACGGGTTGAGGATCAGGTAGAGGAGTCTAAACAACCGGAGGAGGATTAGGTTGCCTATTTTTTATCATGTTATAGGTATGTGCAACTACATTATAACTCTCCTTAGTTAGTTGTCTAGTAGAGCTATAAGGACTCTTAGTGGGATTCCTTCCTTGAACTGTAATGATAGGTTTGTTTGGAGTACTAAAGGAATCATGACTATAGCCACCTTGAACCGTGAAAAGAGGTTGATTAGGAAGAGGTGAATTTGGAGAAGGACAAGCACCTTGGACAACAAAAAGTGGTTTTATATGTTCATTCACATTGATCATATTGATTAACCTTTTATATGCATTATTCTTGTTTGAAAGTTTAGGCAAAGACATAAAGTCATCAAGGGCATCATCCAATAAAGCATGATCATAATGATTGAAAGGCTTACCTTTGGACTCAAAAGGAGACATAACATCATAGAGGGAATCATGGGAGTCAACCATGTTGCTAGATCTAGTGGAGGAGTTGATAGGAATGTACCCATGAGAGGAACCATTCAACTTATCTTTCTCATGACCACGAAATGGCATAGTAACAAGGTTGATTAATTTTTGGCAAAATGAGGGTTTAGAAGGCTTAGGGTTCAAAAAACCATCTAGAGATTCATATAATTTATCCTTACTACTCATAATCAATAAAATTGCATACATCATCAAAAGCATGAACATCTTGCAAATAGAAATCTGACACTTTGAAATGAAAATTGCATGAAACTCAAACACACAATGCAAGGAAAATGAAAGAAACCTATCTTTTTCTTTTTTTTTTCTATGTTTTGAAAGAAAACAAAATAAACTAGATCTAGATCTAACAATGCAATGCAATAAAAATGAAATTTGATTCACGTCGGGTTCACCAAAGATGTGTAGGGGAAAAAGTGAGACTAAGTATGAAAACCCTAATCCCACTCTCATACACACTCATGGAATACGAAAGAGACTAGGGAGGTAACACACTTCTGCTACTTCTTATGAGAAAGAGAGAGTCATGGATTACCTCTTAGGTTTTCTATTCCTTTGTTGTAAATGAGGGAGAGGAATGATGCAAAAATGTAATCTAACCTAGGATGCAAGTAAACAAGCAAACACTAATCTGAGAATGCAGATCAAAGGACAACTGATATACTATTGAAAAGTATAGATCAAAAGGCAAAACCATAAGTGCACCTATGTCTAAAATCTGAACAGAAATGTCCAAGACTAGGGTTCCACGCCACTGTCTTGATTATGCAATTTTGGAGCTACAACTAACAAGATGGATTCTGGAGCCTGCAAGACATTGTTATGCCAAATCTTGCTGACAGAAGGCAGGACCATGGTGCCACACCACTATCCTGGGCAAGACTAGGGCACCATGTCCCTGTCCTTAGGGTTTTTTTATAAGATATGCAACCCAAAACTATCCTTGTGTTCTCTTCTGATCCTGAAACTTCCAACGATGCTCAGATTTGAACCTATACCCGAAGCTGAAAAATAGGGTTTGGGTGGCTATATAGGGTTTTACCTTAGTCAAACCCTTGTTTTGGTGATTTCAACCTCCACAAATATTTGATAATATACTAAAAATGTGTGTGCAAGATCCTAAAATGAAAGCAAACAATCTAGAGCAACCCTAAAGAGTAAACCCTAATTGCTTATAATTGACAAAGTAAATGCTCTAAATCCACAATGCAAAGTGATCTAAAGCATGAATATGAATCAAAATTAAGCTTATTCAAAGAAATGAAACTAACATGAAACCATACCCAACCCCAAGGGAGAGGTACAATCCAATTGTCAGTCGGTGATCTCCTATTGTTATTCTACATCTTCAAAAGCCCCCAATTGGTACAATGATGCTTGATGAATTTTTGATGGATGAATGTTGAATGTTGTTGAAGAATTCAAAGATCTACTCTTTTGCTGCAAAGAAGTTCCAATGCTCCAAAAACTTGCTCTTAGATTCTTAGCCCAAGACCCCTTCAAATGAAGAAAGAGAGCTCTTAAGTATGAAACCCTAGATCTTAATTTTATGTTTAGGCCGACCTAGGATTTGAATTTCATGCCGATCTTTTGGGGTTAAGCATTATTATATCATAGAATTGTACTCCCAAAATTTTGGGGAAAAAGCCGAGGATCATGTGCATTACCGCCATGGTTTGACCAACTTTTCACCAAATTTTTGGGGCCGTTAGATATGATGATATTAGAGTGCATCCCAAAGTTACAACTGATTTTGAGATGTTTTGATATGCGAAATCGGGCCTAAATGGTCAAAATAAGACATAATTAGGGTTTATGATTAAATGATTCATTGGAGAAATAAAATGAAAAGGGGCACGCTTAGGATAAAGGGCCCAACTTTATAACATTTAAAGTGATGAAACATGATGTTAGATTTAATTAAATTAATGAATTAAATTCTTAAAGGGGAATTAGAAATGCAAGATGCAAGACACACTAAGGCGGGTGCTAACCTAAGTGTGAAATTGTACCACCCTAGCAAGGGTGTACAATTTATGACACTACACAACCTGGGTAAGTGCACCAAGATGGTGAACAAAAAAGTGGCCACATGCAAAAAAAAGAAGAAACTTTTCATAACTCGTGCGTGTTCTATGAAATTCAAAAACGTGCTAGACTTGGTAGCTAAAAATTATTTTAAAAAACAAAAAGTTCCTCAAAACTTGTACACGTTTTGAGGAACATTATATTTCCTTGCACCCACGGGTTTTGGTCATTTTCAACATCAAAAACCATGGAACAACAACCCAAAGAAGAAAAAAAAACTCAGAACCTGCACGTGTTTGCATCATTTTGCATTTTTTTCGGTATTTAGAGAAATTTCCAACAATGCCACCTCGTCGAATAGGTAAGATTTCACTGTTTTGATTATTTTTGTTTGCATTTAATTGATGTAGAATTTTTTAATTGATTTACATTTTTTTTTGTTAGTTTAATGTTAGATTCTACAAGCAATCCCCAAAAATAAAATAGACAACAAAGACCTCCTCATGCACAAGCAACACAAACAAAGCCTATAAAAATTGCACGAGCAACAAGAAAATCCTCAAGACGTTGCTCCACAACCACAAAATCCTCAAAATGCTACTCCTCAACAACCATTGCCACCCCTAAACTGTCCACATCCTCCATTAGATCATGTAGATGCCACACAAGATGATCTAATCAATCGCCTTACACAAAATAGTGCCCAAATTTCTATATTGGTGAATAGGTTGAGGTCCTCTAGTCTTGAGCACCACTCAACCCTCACCACAACGCTAAAAAGAATGACCAAAGTGCAAATGAGGTATCTAGGGAGGTTATGAAATGGGGTTCATGGAGGGATAGATGTTGAACATTTTATGCAGATGGGTTGTCATATGATCAACTAAAAAAAAAGGGCATACTTAAAGGTGACATAAGTGCCCTTTTCACCGATCCAATTACTAGTAATTGTGTGTGTGAAAAGTGGGTAAATCTGCAAGCTATAAGGCACAAACACTTCAATAAATCATTGCATGCATGGTTAGACAGATATAATCATGAATATAAAAACCATAACAAATTGACCTATTGCCTTCTAAAAGATGTGAGTATAGACTTGCTCTCAGATTTGTCTAAGCAATACCAGTGACTAGACTACATCAAGATGAAGATTTAATCTATATGAGCACAAGAATAAGCTAAATGTATGGAAGATTAAGCTAGATGAATGAATATTAAGCTAGATGAATTCAAGCAACCATGATTAAACTAAGTATGCAAAAAGATAAACTAAGATGCAATAATCTCAAAGCACAATATTTTCAATGACTCTAGAGCAAAAACTGTGTAATAATAATAAATCTCCAGGATATCTTGAATGAGAGACAATAGGCTGAATTTATAGAGACTCAAAAGAGAGACCAACGGTCAAGATTGATTAACAATGAGTGGTAGAGACTCCTCAAGAAAAAGCACAATCTAGGTTAATTGAAATAATTGAGAGATCAGAATAAGTTAATCTTGAGATAGAATCCAATTATAGCCTGATTGAATGCATTCAAATTATAAGTCTGAGTTTGCATTGGAGATAAAGTTAGGTGATTCCATGCACTTGAGATAAAATTAGTTGATTCCATGCACATTTCTTTAATTTGCTCAAGATTTTTATTTAGAAAAAGCCTTTTCAATGCAACCGAACCTCTTTCCTCAAGAAAAGCTTTTGAGTTTCAATTTTAGAGAAAATGATTAATTCAATTTAATTGCTTTTTTGAAATTTCTCAAGTTATCTTAATTTTAGAAAAATAAATATCTTAAGTTTGATTTCTTCTCTCAATTTAATTCTTTTTTTTTGTTTTCAATTTAACTCTTTCTTTTGCAAATTAATTTCTCTTTTTGTGATTAATCTCTTTTTGTAAATTAATTCCTCTTTTTCTTTAAATTAATTCTTTTTTTGTGTGATTTAAATGGCAAATTTATTTATTAATTAAATATGCTAATATATTTAATTAAATAAATAGGATAAGTGATTAAAATGATTTACTTGGAATGATTAATTAATTAAATAATTTTTTAATTAATATAGAGTGATTAATTTGCCATGTAACATTAATGATTGAAGAATTAATTAATTAGGTGCTCAAGGTTGATTTAATTGCCTTTGGTTAGGACCTTGGTGATGTTGTCGAGATTAGGGGCCCATGGTTTAGGTGACCATTTTTAGGGTATTACATTTGCCCCTCTTTGAATTAATGTGTGAGCAATGCGTTGGTTCAAAGAATAGTTGATGTCAAACATATATTAGTTTTGAACTTGATAGATCACAAACCAATGAAGATCGAGATGTTCAACTTGATTTAAAGTGATGAAATTGAACAGATTGATTAAAGCGACACCGATCCTGAACTTGATTGAACTAGGACCGATGCAGAGCGAGATACCATTCTTACACTTGATGGATCAAGAAACGAGCATCGATCTAAAACTTGATTGAACTAGATTGAGCGAAGAGACAAAACCGATTCCGAACTTGATTGAACAAGAATTGATTGAGCAAAGTGTAGACACCCCAAAATGTCTCACTGATCATGTACTAATTATTCCTCTAATTGATTAAATAATTCTATAATTATTTAATTAAGTTAATTAATCTTATTCTTCTAATTTCATATTTCCTCATAATCTTACTAATCATTCTATTTATTATTCTTTTATCATTTAATCATTTTAACCATTTTCTAATGTTAATTAAATATTTATTATTTAATTAATTCTAATTAATTCCCTAATTTAAATAATCTTTATTATTTAAATAAATTCTATTTTCAATTTCTATCTCTAATCAATTAATCATTCAACCCTTTTCTAAATATTAATTAAATATTTATTATTTAATTAATTGTGATTTAATCCTTTAATTTAAATAATATTTATTATTTAATTAAAGTCCATTTCTAAATAATTAAATAGTTTCTTTAAATTATTTAATTAACTAATTAATTCTTCAATTCCAAATCCCCAAATTCTAATTTCATTTAATTTCTAATTTATTTCAATTTCAATTACATGTGCATGATTTCAAAAATCAAATTGAAAATCAAAGTCAAGTTCTAAATATATTCAAATACTAAATTGAATTTAAAATAAATTCAATTGTTTGAATTAAATCTCATGCAAAGATTAAATTGAAAATCTAAGTCAAAATGCAAGCACATGCTAAATTAATTAATTCAATCAATTAATTAATTAAATCATTTATCTCTCCAATCTCTATTTTCATCTTTTAGTTAGCTTTTTCTAAATGAAGCTTTCTCTGTCATCTTCTTAATTTCCTCCAATCATCCTTTTTCTTCCTTCAGTTGGCTTTTTCTCAATCAGTTGACTCATTTAATCTATTTAGTTTCACCTCCAAATCAGCAATTCAACTATCAATCTTCATGTGAGCTCACTCGAGTTCCACCTCTTGATCAATCTGTTCCACCTTTCAATCAATCTTCTCCAAAAAACTATAAATTGAGCATTCAATCTCCATTTTGAACAATCACAAACTTTGAATCTTTGTGTCACTTGCAGGTTGCCATCGCAATATCTGAGAGCCATCAGACCACAAAGAGGAGAAGAGCAATGGACGTTATACACAGTCACGAAATAGGGAGTTTTGATTGAATTACTTTATAATTCCTATTTTGATTTGATTGTGTTATTTCATTGTCTGTTTGTTTGAATTCTTTGATTAGATAGGGATTCGTGATTTCCCTTTGAATTCTAATTGATGCTTTAGAGATGAATTATTTTACATGCGACATTTTGGTGAACCCAACGTGAACAACAACTAATTAACCTTCTTTGTTTTCTGTGTTATTTTTGTAGATCATATGGATTTATTCCTTTTTGCAAGTTTTGCATGGATTTAAAAAACAAATCTCTTCGTCACGCATTCGCGGCTGCATCATTACTCAATCGCATAGTCAGAACTACGCAATCAACCTTTCGGGGTCACGCAATCGACCTTTTAGGGTCACACAATTGACCTTTTAGGATCACACAATTGATCTCTCAGAATCACGCATTCGCTCTGAGATTATTACACACTCGTTAGGAAAATTATTGTTTTGTTATTTTTATTCTTATTTCCTTTTTGTTCTCTGATCTGTGTAATTCTACATGAAATTGAGTAAATATGGAAACAAATTATTTTTATTGCATGTTTTTGTTATAATAGTTTATGACACGTAAGGTACAATTCAGGATTTTAGGTGCCAGAAGGACAAAGGAGCAAAGAAGACAAGTCAGACATTATCAGAGAATTCTCAAAGCAGAAAAGCAGACACAAGATTGGGAAGACCAACTAGCCATTGACAGATACAATACCTTAGTTCTCTCATATCGAGTGAAATATGATTTGGTTAACATTGAATGGATGATGAGAGATCTAGCCAGAGCCTCACAATCTGTTTTGTAGGTTTCTGATCAAATTTAGCTTCAATTTTTTTTTTGTGTGTTATCTACCTGTGTGTCATGCAATCACCTTGTTATCATCACACAATCGACCTATTAAGATCATGCAGTCACCCTATCAGAATCACGCAATCGATCTGACAGAATTATGCAATCGTGCAGGTATCATCACACATTCGTTTCTGTTAATTTTGAGTTCTTTATTTTCTGTTGATTTAATTTTACTACTAATCATTTGTTTGCAGCCTGTGGTGAATTTACAGAAAGGATCGGATTAGTATTAGATTAATTGCACTCATTCTCTCACACTTCATTTTTTGGTGCTTAAAATCAACATTGGTTAAGACTGACATGCATGCATAACACTTCAGTTTGGGCTTAAAATCAACATTGGTTAAAATTGGCATGCATGTATAACACTTCAATTTGGGCTTAAAATCAACAATGGTTAAAATTGACATGCATGCCTTCACATTTCATTTTGGTGTTTAAAATTGACATGCACATGCATATTCAACACCTCAATTTGGGCTTTAAAATGAACGTGAATCAGGCTGCATATAGATTAAATCACATTTGATTTTCTTAAGGGAAATAACTTTTATCATGTTTGGGGTGGATCTACTGTTGCATTAACTAACTTTCCACCCGCCTTCGGGGTCTTGGGAGAAAGGAAGGAGGTGACAATGACACTCAATTTTATTTTATTTCATGTAGAGAGTGGTATCTTTGACTGGGGATTTCATCACCCTACAGAGGTACTTTGAATTGGGATGCGTTGGGGATATCATCCCTCCCAGCGTACTCTCGAGCGGGTTTTTTGAGCCGCTATATAAATATACTAGTCAGGCGACTAGAGTGTTGAGTGATTTCAATGTATGTGGGAGCCTTCCCTGCACCAATAAGCTCAACTAAAGTCTTAAGTGGCTTGCTCTGAGAATTCGTCATTGGATCGAGACCCTCAAAATTTTATAATAAGAACCAACTTAGTAGCCCAAAACCCTACATTCAGTGATTCCAGGAGTGCGGATCGTACCTCATAGATACCCTTCATGTACCTTGCATTATGATACAAAAATCCCTCAGTTATAAGATCTTTGGATCTTCGGGGTAAGAGAGACTGGCATGCCTGAGAAGTGTGTGCCGTGGAGTGGAGCCAGTGCTGCCAGACTCTCTATTTGTTCATTTTGTTTCGGTATTTCATAAGGGCCTCATTTGAATGGTTTCCAATTTCCAGCCTACAATTGTCCTCTGTGTCTTTTTATGTATCGTTGTATCAGACCAGTACTGAGTCAGTTATTTGGGTTATTTCAGGCCCTATCTTACGTATCTCTGAATTTTCTGAGATTGTTTAAAAAACCAGTTCAGTCAGCTATATCTACCTCCAAACAATTGTTCTCAGACTTGGAAAACACAAAATTTGTCCTACACATAGAACTACTGAAAACAAATTCCATTTTTTGAAACGTCAAAACTCAAGGTTTTACATACTTGTGACCATAGGAAGTCCTTGCATAGTCCTCATTTACGTCCTTACTATCATCCTAAGTCCTTGCATAGTCCTCATTTACATCCTTACTATCATCGTAAGTCCTTGCATAGTCCTCATTTATGTCCTTATTACCATTCCTAGTCCTCATTATCATCCTCATATCAGTCCTTGTCTAGACCTCATAAACGTCTGTCTTAGTCCATCATCATTTGCATAATCATCCTACAAAGTCATAGCATGCATCTTGATGGGTCTCCCAGGTGATGGTTTTCTCCGCTTCGAGCAACCTAATCTAGTGCCAAACGGTGATCAACAAGAAATTATTGATGGTCTAGCTAACTTAGCCTAGGAATCAAGGAGAAACGCACCCCATTATATAGGAGTCGATTATGAGATAAATATCGAGTATAAAATTTCCCGTAGGATTGATAGAGAAATTGCTGCAGAATGTCTAAGAGAAGAACTTGAAAAACTTGCATTGTAGAAATCTCGAAACACTCAACACGTCTCACATCCAAATCCTCAATTGAGAGTCTAGTCTGGTCTTGCATATCCCATACTTAGGTCTAGAATCTAGTATTATTTGTCGTCTTGCATAAAGTTCTAGAACCACCCTCATATAGAAGTCTTAAATGCCTGTCACAAGGTCACAAAAGGCAAAAGGTATAATGGACCCAAACAACGACCAGTCTGTAAACCCAACTTGGAATATGGACATATCGACTAGTCAATAGTCAAATTCTCAGGCAATACCCATAATACATGAACTACAACAACATTTAACATGAGAAGAGATTGAATCAGCTCAACAAGACCCACATGTCCTTATGATCTTAGATGCACTTATACATAGTGATAGGGACAAATATCTCTCATTGTTATTACAAAATGGGGCAAAACTACCTGAAGATTTTGATTTCACAGAAATCTTACCAGTAGGAAATACTCTAGGTCAATATAACAATGAAATACCGCATATAACACATGCAAACAACGACCTCCAGTTTTCCTCAGAATGCACCTATACAAACAAATGTCAGTTCAAACGCAAACTCTCAGTCAAGTGCATCATCTTCAACAAATAATGTTAGCACACCAACACAGACCATACTGATAATATCATGTGTCTCAACACCTGTTCAAACACAGATCCCTCATACAACAAGTGCAACCCAATCTCCAGTTTCCTATTCTATAGGATCAACATATAGTCCTCAAAATGCAAATCTAGGTCTTACCAATACAACAAGTACAACTTAGCCAAACATGGGTTCACATATCACTTATTTCATGGTACCTAGTGGAAAGTACAACACACAAAATTATAATCATGGTAGCTTCCAACAACCCCCTAGTTATGCTACCACAAGTCCTTTTGTGGGACATACATAGACACAAGGTGTACCTTTGACCCAAATAGATATTCTGACACAACAATTACAAAATTTGCAACAAGTGATGACTATGCAAACCGATAATGATAAAAAGAGCTACACAATGCAGGACTTACGTCCTTATCCTTTTGGTCACACATTATACATGTCGCCTTTCCTAGCATATTTTGAAATGCCAAAATTTGACACATATCGAGGGAAAGGTGATCCTATAGACCACATTAGAGAGTTTTTTATGACATGCATAGAGGTTGCAACAAAAGACACTTACCTAATGAGGGTATTCCCTAAAACTCTGGGAGGCTCAACCTTAGAGTGGTTTTCACATTTGCCACCAACTATCACATCATGGGGAGAATTAGATGAACACTTTATTGCAAATTTTTCACATAACATTGAAACCCCAGTCACTTTAATGGACTTGTGTGCTGCGAAACAATATGAGAATGAAACATTTGCATCCTTCATACAACGATGGAGAGCTCTCTATAGGAGGTGGACGATTATTATTCCAGAAACAGAGCAAGTGGATATGTTCACATAAAACTTAATCCCTAAGATCAAGTACCCAATACAAATGCAATGTTTGACCATATTTAAACAAATCACTAAAAAAGCTCTAAAGTGTGAGAAAGGACTAGTGGAACAAGGTCTCATTAAGTATGGCAACAACAACGACAATTATAAATCCAAATTTTGGTTGAAAAATAAAAATGTGACCAACGATGGTGTTGTAGACGCTCGTACGGTGAATATAACTCAACCAATTTTATCTCTATAAGGTACAAGTCAATCATTATATCCACATATAGAGAATAACACTGCCTGAAAAAATGTAAACGCTACGCAAAACATGAACACAAAATACCCTAGGGTAAATGCTCCAAGAAGGAATTACACACCTCTAGGGGAGCCTATTGAATCAACGCTAAAAAAGTTAATACAAAAAAACATGATCACTTTGCCAGAAATAAGAGTATATGAACCAGATCCTTTCAAACCTACATGGTGCAATGATAATGATTTATGTGATTATCATCGTACTAAAGGTCACAAAAAGGTGAGTTGCTATAAGTTGAAAAACTTGGTCCAAGATATGATAGACCAAGGTGACATCACAATCAATACAGATAAAACTTCAGCAAACATGAATCACACAATCTTTAAGGATCCATTTGTCAAACATGACAAAAGGAAGGCTACTACATCAGGAACACAAGATAATACAACTAACTACACAAAAGTCTCATACGATTATACTATTCATGCCATTAGCTTAGGAGATGTAGTAAAAAATGATTCACAAGAAACACTTGATAGAGATGAACATTATCCAGAGACTCACATAGATGATAACCAAATTTGCATGCTGTCAAAAGCACCGAAATACAATGAAGACAAAAATATTTGTCTCAGAGACTGGGGGCATGACGAACCATTTCATTCAGGATGGTTTGAAGATGAGCTTATGGCACATATCATGGATGTTAAACTTACACATGAAGACTATGAGCAGGGATATAACATAAACCTCAACAAAACAACATATGGTACCGACAGTTCCTGCACAAGAGATGATATAGTGGCTACGATCACAATAATGCCCAGAGATAGATTGTGCAGTAGTTAATCGTAGATCAAAGGTAACTTTACAAGGAGTACTACCAAACCTACCACCAGCAGTAGGGACTTATAATGTTGTTGAGCAACTCAAGAAAACCCTGACACAAATATCACTTTTTGAACTCTTGCGTATTTCACCCACTCATAAAGCCATTTTGGACAAAGCGCTTCAAGATTCAGTAGTGGACAAAGATATAGATGAACATGCCTTCTAATCAATGGTATGGAATTTAGCACAAGGCACTCGCATTGCATTCATAGAATGAGACATTCCTAGTGATAAACTACACCATAATGACTCGCTACATCTAGAAGCTTAGATACATAAGAGAAGAATCAGAAGAGTACTCGTAGACAGAGGAGTCAGTCTCAATATTTGTACTTTAAAGCTGGTTAAGGCATTGGGATATTATAAGCTTCATATTGATTCATCAAATAGAATAAATATTAAAGCATATGATGATGAATAACGTCCCTCAAAAGGTATAGTAACACTACCTGTACAAATAGGACCTATAACAATAGAGGTCACTTTTTAGGTTTTGGATAGAGAACTGGGATATAACATGTTATTGGGCTGCCCATAGATTCACACCATGCAAGCAGTACCATCGACATTTCATCAGTGTGTCAAATTCTCGTATAACGGCATTGAAATCACTATAAAAGGCGATCCAAATCCATTCCAACACTATAATTACTTGAAAGAAAGCATGGATAATCAGGTACCAATTAATCAAGCAACACCTCTCATTACACAAATGGAGTCATTAACGATCACAGAAACAAAGAAGAATGTGCCTACAACATCTTCTTTACAGATAAAAGATATTGGTTGTGGAGAGTATTCCATTTCAAGTACCTCAAAGGGACAACAATTGTCTCTCTCTCCTAGGTCTTTTGGGAAGCCTCAAAATTTAGTAATGAAACAAGACAAAGGAAAGGAAATTATCAGATACTCATACTCATGCTCTTTCATAAAATGGTGTGACTTACAAGAAGAATCTTTTAATGAAGATGTCAATCATTAGATATACAGAGAAGAAGATGACATGACAATACCCAGGATACCCCTAGATCAGTATGGTAATGGGTTTAAAATGCTCCAGAAACATGGATATGATGGTACCACAAGCTTGGGATTACAGAAACAAGGAAGATTAGAAACCATTGTTCCTAATGACAATCCAGGGAATCAAGGGTTAGGGTATAAGTAGGTACCACATATCACGGAAGCAAGACAACACACCATAGATATACTAAACAGACCAAGGATACCATCAGACTACATATCTCAAAGGGAGTTTTCCACATGAGTGTTTCCCTCTTCATCTCAAACAAGTAATCAAGTACCAACATCGCTTAGTGCAGAATCAGATGGGGAAGACATGAGACAACTCCTGCAAGATCCTAGCACTGAGTCACAAAATGATACAGTTCTTGACACAACAACACAAGCAAATGTTACAACAGACGCAGGTTTACCACCAGCAGATGAACCTAACCCTTGGTTATTATCAATACTTCTGCCGCGGGAAATAACTCAAGCTCAACCTAATGAATGAAATGAAGAAATATTGCAATGGCTTATACCAGGCTTAAGAAGGGTAACTACTGTGCAAAGAAGACCAACCAATCTACAACAAGATTAGAGGTAGGAACAAGAGGAGATAAGTGATAATACCTCTAGTGATGAAACATACATTGAAAGTGAGATAGACTCTCACGACTATTAGTTCTTATTGCTCCATGATTCCATCCCATGAACAAGTGTCATACTAAGGTATCAAATAAAGCTTACAAAAGATAAAAATACACCAAGTCACTCAAACAATCAAGTCTTCATGTTATCAGAATCTGTTATGATAGAAGGGAGTAATGACTTACCCCTTTGACACTCACACTTGATTGATTGGGGGCAAGAAGGAAAACCAACTCTAGATTGGTTTGAAAATGATGAAGCCATAGCAGAATTCCTCGAAGTCAGAGAGGGATTTCCATAAGGTGATCACAAGGCAGGATTTGTTGTAGACATGGATAGGATGACATACTTTGGAGAGGCAAGTACCTCTATCACAAAAGATACAAATCAAAATAACCATAATGGCAAGAGCGAGTTAGGTAACCTCCCTATCGAAAGAGAAAATTTAGCATTGCTTATAGAAGAAACTGAGGAGATAAATATAGTAGAAGGAGAGGTTGTGCATAACATCCACCTGTCATTCATTTTTTCAAACAACATCCTATCAACTTTGCTTGGTCCTATGCAGATATGCCAGGCTTAGATCCTGAGTTAGTATTACATCATTTACCTTTGCTACCAGGAGTTAAACCTTACAAGCAAAAATTAAAAAAAATGCATCCACAAATTGCATTACTGGTTAAATTAGAATTCCAAAAGTTGCTGGATGTAGGTTTCATTCGACCCATCGACTATGCAGAATGGATATCCAACTTGGTACCTGTGACTAAGCCCACAAGAGGCATACAAATCTGTACTAATTTTTGGGATTTAAATAAAGCTTGTCCTAAGGATGATTTCCCACTACCCAATATGGATATGATAGTTGACTTAACAACTGGGAATGAAATGCAATCATTAATAGATGGTTTCTCAGGATACAACTAGATTAAAATTGCATCAGAAGATCAACATAAACTGACCTTTACCTGCCCATTGGGAACATACTATTGGAATGTGATGCCATTTGGTCTCAAAAATGCAGGAGCAACATACCAAAGGGCCATGACAATGCTATTTCATGACATGATCCACAACATAATGGAAGATTATGTGGATGAATTACTGGCTAAATCATAGACAAGAGAAGGTCACCTTGCGGTCCTTGAATAGATATTTGATCGATTGGAGCAGTACAATGTCAGACTAAACCCAAAGAAGTGTGTGTTTGGTGTACCAACAGGAAAACTGTTAGGGTTTATTGTGTCTAACAAAGGAATTGAAGTAAACCCTACCAAGGTCAAAGTGATCATAGATATGAAACCTCCGTCAACACTTAAGTAATTAAGAGGGTTACAAGGAAGATTGCAATCCATAAGGAGATTCATAGCAAAACTGGCAGATAAATTTCATCCGTTCCAACATTTACTCAGGAAAGGAGTTACTTTCAAATGGACAAAATAATGCCAAGAGGATTTCCAAGCTCTGAAAGATTATCTTCTAAACACACCAGTGTTATTCCCACGTACTCCAGGAAAACCTTTGTTACTATATATATAAGTGACAAACTCAACTCTAGGAGCTTTGTTGGTACAACATGATGGACAAGAAAAAGAAAGAGCTATCTACTATATAAGTAGAACCTTGATCGGTTATGAGCTTAATTACACTCCTATAGAATGAGCATGTTTAGCCATAATCTTCGCATCTCAAAAGATTAGACATTACATGTTGAGTCATAAGGTGCAACTCATTGCGTGCTTTGATCCACTCAAATATCTGTTAAGCAACGCGACATTGACCAGGAGATTGGATAAGTGGGTCATGATCTCGAGTGAGTTTGATATAGAGTACATAGATAGAAAGGCCATCAAAGGACAAATTATAGCAGATCAGTTAGCAAAGGCTCCTTTACAAGATAGTCACCCATTAATTATAGACTTTCCAAACGAATCAGTATTTACATTGACATCATCTATAATGTGGAAATTATACTTTACTGGGTCATATACAAGTCATGGATCTGGAGCTGGGATTCTGTCCATCACCCCTTAGGGTGATTCTATCCCTAAGTCCTTTAGGATAAATTTTCCATGTACGAACAATATAGCCGAATATGAAGCTCTCCTCATAGGACTTCGTACAACTATGCAATGGAGAATAAAAGAATTACAGGTCTATGGTGACTCACAATTGATTGTAAACCAAGTCAATGATGACTACAACACTAAAGATTATAAGTTGCTACCTTATAAACAAATGGTAGAAAATTACAAAGAGAATTTCAACAAAATCACTTTCGATTAAATTCTCAGGATACAAAACAAGGCAGCTGATGCCGTGGCTATAGTAGGGTCTCTTATAAATATGCCTAATAATGAAACTCAGTTTGAGTTTATTATAGAATAGTTGATGATACCAGCATATGAGAGTCCCTCAATGAAATATGTATTTGCAATTGTGGGTCCAGAAACCTTGTGGTACAATGAGATATACGCATATTTACACACCCAGTACATGTCACCGAATCTGTCCAGAAATTAAAAAAAAAGACTCTTATTTGTCAGGCATCTAGACACACTATTATAGCTGATACATTGTATAGAAAGGGCTTCGATGGAACTCTTCTCCGATGTTTGGATGAAAATGAAGCACAACTTTCTCTAAATGAAGTCCATGATGGGATTTGTGGGGCACATCAAAGTGGTCCACCATTGTCAAAGAAATTGTTAAGAACAGGTTATTACTGGCCAACTATGGAAAAAGACGCCTATAAATATGTGCAGAAGTGCAAGAAATGTCAAATTCATGGAGATCTCATTCACACACTAGCACAAGATCTTCAACCTATTACATCACCATGGCCATTTTCACAATGGGGATTAGATCTAGTGGGTAAAATCAATCCTACTTCTTCCAATGGGTACAAGTTCATCTTAACAGCTACTAAGTACTTTACCAAATGGGTCGAGGCAATTCCTCTTACATACACCACTGGAAAGAAAATAGCAAAGTTCATTCTCAATTACATTATCTGTAGATACGAGATTCCAATATGCTTCGTGATAGATAATGGACGCCCATTTAAAAATCAAGAACTGAAAGAATTGTGTGACGAATTTCAAATACAACAGAGATTTGCCACGCCATATTATCCGCAAAGAAATGGACAAGCAAAGGCAACAAATAAAACAATATTGAAGATCCTTAAGAAATTTGTCACTGACACAGGACGAGACTGGCATCTCCAGTTAAATCCTGCTCCTTGGGCTTATAGAATAGGAGTACGCACCCCTACAGGAGCAACACCATATTCCTTGATCTATGGTACAAAATAAATACTCCCCATTGAAATAGAAATACCGTCTCTAAGAGTCTGTTTACAAAACATCATATTAGAGGAAGACTATCGAGTAACAAGATAACAAGAGCTAGAAACGCTTGATGAAAAGAGACAAAATGATTTCAATCATCTACAAGCTTATCAAAACATATTGAGATGAAGTTATAATAAATGAGTCCACCCACAAAATTTTGAAGTGGGAGATCTAGTTCTCAAAGAGAACCAAAGGAACTTGGCAGAACGAGAAAAGATAGGGAAGTTTGAACCTAACTAGCTAGGTCCTTTTATCATAACAAGGATTATAGGCAATGGAGCATATAATTTGGCTACCATGGAGGGAGATCCACTCTCTGACCCTATGAACAACATGCACCTTCAACGATATTATACCTAAGGGCTAGGTTAGTTTAGGTTTTACTTTCTGCATTGCATATCATTTTATTCAAAGCACTGCATTACATATAGTTTCTTTCTAAGCACATCATATTTAATTTCATATAGCAGCACCAATAGAACAAGACAACTATCCAAGTTTGTCATTCGTTTGCATTTCAGAGAAACAAGGGTCATCTCCTTTCTTAGATATTCGGACATGAAGTCTTTGAGATTCTAAGGTCATTCATTGTCAACATTAACTTGTTACAACACTTTACTTATGGTTGGGTAGTGATTTCACTATTTGAGACTTGTTAACCCAAAATCTATCAATTGCTATATCTCAAACACAATAACAAAATTTCTAATTCATTCTAGACACCTAGTTGATCATATGACTAGTGAAAAATCTAAATTTCTACTTCAACGCCACTGTAATTGTCACACCCAAGTAGGTTTCATTACTTACAAAGTCAAGGCAAGAAAAGAAAGGAAAAGAAGAGCTATGCCAAATATTCATCTCAAGACAAAAGAGAAATAATATATAACTGAAATATCATGCATACAAAGTGCGACAAAAAGCTTGACTATGGGAACATGCAAGTAACTCCATCATGGCTATGAATGCCTCTTGGCAATGGAGCAATATTTGCAAAATTATAGTCTATAACTTCGTCGGAGCTCTAAAAGCTTGCTGGCTGCGAGGTTCTATTCGGGATGCTTTTGAAGTTAGGATAATCCACATAGCTAGTCATATAGGATGCTAAGGATCTTTAGTGGATACAAGAGAGGGAATTAACTCATCTGTACACACATGGACAAAAGAAGATCAAAGTGTCAAGAACCAATGGGGAAGTTTTTCGCTTCTCCATTTGTAAATCCTAGTCACTAAGTGTGTTAATTTGGATGTTCCAAGGGACCTTAGGGATTGATTGACCTCTTATCTATGAAATGTTTTGTACCTCCATTTTCAATTGATGTATTACAATCGACCTTATTCGAATAGGAAAGGCATCTTCATCATGCATCTTGCATTAACATAGGTCATATCAAAAATTCATTGTCTCTGCATGCATTTCGTAGATCATCATGTCATACAGGTCTGCACACTAGGGGCATAATTGAAAAAATCCAAACAAAATCATAAAAAGTACTGAAAAAAATCCTAAAAAATCATATAACGTCCTTTGAAAAAATCCAAAAACAATGAAAAACTTAAAAATCCAAAAAACAGTGAAAAACATAAAATTCAAAACAGTGGAAAATTAAAAATACCAAAAACATCTGCAAAATATCCTGAAAAAATCAATGAAAAACATTCAAATATGTGAAAACTTAAAAATACCAAAAAACATTGGAAAGAGTAGTTAAAATACCAAAAACATTCGCATAACGTCCTTTGAAAATACCAAAAAATCTGGAAAATGGCCTAAAAAAATTAAAAAACATTCAAATATCGATCCACATAATCCAAAAACATTGAAAAAGCTCTTGGAAAAGAACTAAACAATCAAAAATTAAAAATCAATAAAAAAACTTGCAATAAAATGTCTCGCAAGAAATAAATACCCTAGTAGATATCCAACAAATGCTTCGTATGAAGTTAACAAAGGATACGACTATCTGGTCAAACATCTACAATCAAATGATCAAACTGTCTTATCAATCGTAACATATCCATATCAAGTGATCATTATCTTGTCTTAAACAAAAGAGGATACACTCAAAATTAGACAGGTCAGTCTTAAATGGGGTCCGCAACTTTCTAAGATCAGACATTATCAACCATCACATCAAGCAACTGAGAACGAAGGCACAAGGTCAGTATAGCTGCTAAATTTTGTTCGGGTCAGTCTTTATCTTTTATCATTTGGCAACAAATTATGTTCCTATGCTACTCAAGGATGTCCACAAGTGACTAGAGGAGCCATGATGGGCATTAGCTTTTTCTTTGTTTGCTATTTGTGGTGTGAACCGATGAAGTTCTAGGGAAATTGCTCTAGTGAGTGTCTGTGATAGGAGCATTCAGCTATTGAATGCCACACATACCTCGACCCCTAGTGTATTTCCTAGAATGGAGGGGTTTACTCCTTGTCTGTTATGTGTTTGTTTCTTCAATGAGATATCTTTACATCTTGGTTCCTTATACCCTGGTGTGCTAAGCTTCATTGTTCAATAATAAGGCTCAATGATGAATATATATTGCATAATAAAATAAATGACACAGGTTTGTGATTCATTCAATTTCATTCTCATCTCATATGTTTCTTGATAGTTTGTTGATTTCCCATCTTCTTTCTAAATATTATTCTTTCATCAATCTCTTCTTTCTTTCATCTTACTAACATTTCCTCAAGGTATATTCTAGCATTATCATACAAAAAACAAAAATGCATCCATATAAAACAAAAATGCATCCATATAGTTTCAAGGTGCATCCATATAAAACAAAAATGCATCCATATAGTTTCAAAGTGCATCCATATAAAAAAAAAATGCATCCATGTAGTTTTAAATTGCATTACATCATTGCATTCATAACATCATTCATAATTCACATAGAATCATATAAAAACCACTGCATTCATAAAACATTCATAAAAGCATTCATGAATCATATACACATACACCATATAACTCATAACATCATTTAACATACATAGAAAGCAAAGCATAATAGATCGCTGCCAAAACACTGCATATCATATATATAACTCAAAAATGCTAATGTGTGTGAATACAATAAACAAGCCGGAAGGCTTAGATAACATGATCAAAATGTCTCAACTGACACTGCCTCTATCAGTAGGTGGGTCATGCCCACTAGATCCTGCCCCAGGATGTCGAGGTGGTCCCATAACACCACCACTTCTCATCCTCCATGTGGAAGTCCTACTAGAACTAGAATGACCTCTAACAACACTAAAACTAGGAGCTCTTTGTCCCTCAGGTACAATGCCATAATAAAGTTGTCGATAATAAAAAGCTTCCTGTGCAACATAATAAAGTCTGTCAGACTAACTTCGTGCATCAGTACTTGGAGCAAAGTGCTGATCATAGGCAACCTAAATCATCTGTGACCATCTGATGACCTCATCTCTCTCCCTCTGGAGATGATCCCTCTTGGTCTCTAGTGAACCGTAGTCTATGCGGTAAGCCTCTTGCTCGACATCTCGTCTGGCAACCTTGTCCTCTAGACTCTGAATCCGTGCTCTGAGAATCTGTGGATCATAATCATCCCTATCACCCACCTATCCTCCTCCACCCTCAGCAACAAGAACATCCTCCAGCTCTGGCATATCAGTATCATCGTCATCTTCACCATCCTCACTGCTCGATGACCCTAAAGAATCATCATCATCTCTGCTACTAGTAGACTTAGTGTCTCCACCAATGTCTATGTCCTCATCTTCTCCGTCATCTCCTCCTTCCTCCTCTCCTCCCTCAACTCCTCCATCTCCCTCATCTCCCCTCTCAGCTAATCCACCCCCCTCTCCTCCTTTGACTCTCTCCTCCATGTCTATCCTCAGGCGCTGTCTAGGATGTTGAATCTGTTGTGCTATAATTACAACAACAGGATCAGTAAGTGGAATAGGCCTATGTGTGGCCCACCATGCATCAAACTCTGACGTAGTTCCTAGATCTACTGCACCTCTACCCCAATCCCAAAGTAATGGCTGAAGAGCATCAAACTCAACAGAAGCAACATGTGGATGTATACATACCCCCCAATCAGATACCTCCTGAGATACACGAGCAAAATAAGCAGTAACCACCGGTGTAACCTGTACCTCCCTGAACTGTCTCAATACCCGTCTTGGAAGAGACATCTCAATAATCCACTGCGTCTCAAATGCCCTACCAATAATATATCTCTGCTATCGGTAGAAAGGCAAATGCACTGCGTCATCCGCCCAACCGGGGCAATCTAAGTATGGTCTCCAAATAAAATGTTGCAGAATATCAAGTTGATGCCTCCAATACAAGGTGTTACATGAACCCCTGTGTCTAATACCCACTGTGTACCTATAAGCATAAGGCTCACCAGGCTGCAAGTCAACATGAATAACATGTCTCACAATAGAAATGTGCTCCCATGCCCACGTCTGGAGAAATGTCACACCACAACTGATAGACCGGTATCCAATTTATACAATGCCATGCATCTGATAATACACCATGGCTAGAAGACACAGACCCCACACATATACTTGTTGATACACAATCATATCATGGAGCACTCTACCCCATACGACTGGAAATCCTTGACCTCGTCTGTCCAGTATCAACAAACCACCGACAACACTGCATAGTACAATAGTTAGATCATTGTAATCTAATCGAGCCCAAGGGATATCATACCGACCACTGATCTGTAAATCCTGTATCTCACACTCAAAAAGGGCACACAATCTAGCAATGCCATCGTCATGGTCATACACAACTCTCTCACCATGAATCAAAATACGCAGTATACACCATACATCCTCTAAGGTAATGGATGCCTCACCAGTAGGAAGATGAAAAGAACATGTCTCAAAATGCCATCGCTCTATCAAAGCTATAATCAAGGCCCTGTTGGCCGCAACCTCTGGCAAGTGTAACACATAATATAAACCAAGCTGTCGGATATGCTCGATCTCCTCATCAAGTAAATCGGCACAAAGGTCAAGTCCACGGGGTCTGCTCTGTCAGCAGTATAGCACTCCAATGTTCTCCTGCATAGAGAAAATGTTAAAAATATTAGATATCGGATCACAAGAACATAAAAAATTATCAGACACATGACAAAAAACCTTCACATACAACAAATGCTTGATGTTTTACACCAATGCGTGACATTAAACACCAATGCAGAACAATAAAGGCTTATGCGTAACATTAAACACCAATGCGTAAAGAAATGAGCTAATATGTAAGATTTATAGCGAATGTGATATGCTAAGCACAAATGTGGTACTTTACAGTGTATGTGGTACATTTAGAATGAATGCAGTATGTTTAGTGTGAATGTGTGAAAATCGACAGGCTAATGCGTGATGCAAGGAAAAATTGGACACTACAATTTTTTTCAAAAAATAGCAAAAACAGGTAAAAAATCAGGCAAAAATTTAGAAACATACCATGCCGCCAATCCCTGGAGGTCTCTGATAAGAACATAGTCGGTCAGATAGGTGCAATCGAGCTCTATAGCCAGCCACGATGATCAAATACTCAAAAGGAAAGCACAAAATTCGCAGAGAAAACCAAGAACTTACCAAATTGCAAATGAGCAAATGAAAACCTAAAATCTCTATTTATAGCTCAAAATTAGGGGGTTTTGACACCTCGACGCCCGCGGTCCCCGCTAGCTTCAAACAACTTGTAGCCTACTCAAACGATTTCGAAATTGCATGAAAATTCACACGATTGCTCATTATACTGATATCGAAAATATGGTCTCAATTTTCAAATTTTTTGACCACCTTTTTCGAGGGGGAATACATACACAATACAGTGGTACCAAGGCATACTGGGGCAAAATTTTTCATTTTCTTTGAAACAACGTCATTTCAACATTGTCTCAAAGAGGGGCAAATGTAGACACCCAAAAATGTCTCATTGATCATGTACTAATTATTCTTCTAATTGATTAAATAATTCTATAATTATTTAATTAAGTAAATTAATTTTATTCTTCTAATTTCATATTTCCTCATAATCTTACTAATCATTCTATTTCTTATTCTTGTATCATTTAATCATTTTAACCATTTTCTAATGTTAATTATTATTTAATTAATTCTGATTAATTCCCCAATTTAAATAATCTTTATTATTTAAATAAATTCTATTTTCAATTTCTATCTCTAATCAATTAATCATTCAACCCTTTTCTAAATATTAATTAAAGGGCTTTGGCCCTAGCTCGCCCGGCCGTGGATCACAACTTAAGGTGTGGGTATGCTCCCCATGGTCTTAAGTTCGAGTCCCCGGCTGTGTTAACTCTGTGTGTGTTGCTGCCTTGTGAGCGAGTCATACACACTGGGGGATTAGTCTCGCTTCGGCGAGGACCCTCCAGATTCCATGATAGTGAATATAAAAAAATAAAAATATTAATTAAATATTTATTATTTAATTAATTGTGATTGAATCCTTTAATTTAAATAATCTTTATTATTTAATTAAAGTCCATTTCTAAATAATTAAATAGTTTCTTTAAATTATTTAATTAACTAATTAATTCTTCAATTCCAAATCCCCAAATTCTAATTTCATTTAATTTCTAATTTCTTCCAAATTCAATTACATGCGCATGATTTGAAAAATCAAATTGAAAATCAAAGTCAAGTTCTAAATATATTCAAATACTAAATTGAATTTAAAATAAATTCAATTATTTGAATTAAATCTCATGCAAAGATTAAATTGAAAATTTAAGTCAAAGTGCAAGCACATGCTAAATTAATTAATTAAATCATTTATCTCTCCAATCTCTATTTTCATCTTTTAGTTAGCTTTTTCTAAATAAAACTTTCTTTGTCATCTTCTTAATTTCCTCCAATCATCCTTTTTCTTCCTTCAGTTGGCTTTTTCTCAATCAGTTGACTCATTTAATCTATTCAATCTATTCAGTTTCACCTCCAAATCAACAGTTCAACTATCAATCTTCATATGAGCTCACCTGAGTTCCACCTCTTGATCAATCTGTTCCACCTTTCAATCAATCTTCTCCAAAAATCTATAAATTGAGCATTCAATCTCCATTTTCAACAATCACAAACTTTGAATCTTTGTGTCACTTGTAGGTTGCCAGCGCAATATTTGAGAGGCATCATACCATAGAGAGGAGAAGAGAAATGGAAGTTATACGCAGTCACAGAATAGGGAGTTTTGATTGAATTACTTTATAATTCCTATTTTGATTTGATTGTGTTATTTCATTGTCTGTTTGTTTGAATTCTTTGATTAGATACAGATTTGTGATTTCCCTTTGAATTCTAATTGATGCTTTAGAGATGAATTCTTTTACATGCGACACAAAGCAATAAAACCGATTTCGAACTTGATTGAACAAGAATCGACTGAGCGAAGCGATAAAACCGATTCTGAACTTGATTGAACAAGAATCGATTGAGCAAGGGATAAAACCGATTCTAAACTTGATTGAACAAGAACCGATTAGCAAGAGAGAATGTCCAGCGTGATTTGATGTGATGAAACTTAACGATTTGAAGATTGATATAGATAAGGACACAAATTGTTATGCCCCTAGAGATTTCTTTATTTGACATTGAAGAATCTCAACTTAATGCGATGTGATTTAGTTAAGATGCCCCTAGTAACAAGGTTTAGTTGATTTTCTTTGACTGAAAAGATTTCTGCTTGACTTTAGATGAAGATCTGAAAAAATTCTCGAGTTTTGAATAATGATAATCACTGAAAAGATGTAATGAATATGCCCCCTTGGGAGAGAAATAGAAATATAGCGAGGGTACAACGATTTTAGGCAATTTTGAAAAGATAAAAAGATTTAGCGATGATAATTTGAGCATGAAGATTGATGTTGAAGATTTAAAATCAGAATTGATTTGAGTGCAAAATGATTTGAAAAAGCGACCAGAAGATGAAAATACCAAGTGGTCAACGTTGTGAAATTTTGACTAGAAAATTGACGTCAGATTTCGATTTTGATCCCGAAAATGAACTCAGGACAAGCGATTTAGGCAAGGGTACAAATTTTATGTCCATCAGAGCAAGTTTGAAAATTAGGGTTTGGACTATAAGGGGTTCATTGTGTCATTGCCAATTCATTTTTACCTCTCAAAGTTAAAAATTTGAAAAACCTCCTGCGAAGAAAAATGGCAATTCCTATTCAAGAGTATTGATTCAAGCACCAGAGATGACATAATCAAGCTTAGAATTATCCCCCAACAGTAAGTGATTGATCTCAAGCCCTGTGCATTTCTCATTTTTTGATTTTTTGTTGAATTTGGCATTTTAAACTTCGTGTGAAGTCGTCTTGTGTTGTTTTATTGTGCAGTTTATTACTGTTTCTCGTACGAGTATCTGACAATTTTTGTTTTGTCATATAGGGTTTGTCGTCTAGTGTCGACCCTTGTATCGTACAAGAGTGCTCTTTAGAGACTATTTAATCATGCGACATGTTACTATTTGTCATAAAAGAGTGTTTACTCATGTGACTCATAATGTTTTATCATACGAGTTGCTGCTTGAGTGTGGTAACTCGTATGGAAAACAACAAGTATTTTTAAAGGTCCAAATTTTTTTTTTGGATTGTCAATGTTGTAAATTTGGATTCTTTACCATGTTTAACACATTCTTAGTGCAAATTTGATCATGTACTAATGATTTGTGTGTTCGATTTTGCAGATTCAGTTGCCTGATATTTAGTTTTGGTGTACATATCCGCCAACTATGAGATTAGTGCGTGACTTATCAGACACATAGAGAGGTCACATTGGGTTGTGTGGATTTGGATACTTGTTGCAGATGTCGGATATCCGTGTGAATCAGGGTTTGTTGACCGCATTGGTTGAGTGTTTCCATTATGAGCATAACACCTTTCATTTGCCAGTTGGAGGGTTGATGATCACTCCTGAGGATATTTATAGAATATTGAGGATTCCCTTTGTTGGAGATAAGGTAGATTGTGATTTGATTCCACGGCCGGGCATTGAGGCTCTCAGACGTATTTTTCATGATGATAATATCCTTGATTGTGCTATCAGTTGGGACAATTTGTTGAGTAGGTATGGTGCAAAGTACCCTCTTGCTTGCATTTTGGTTGGCATGATTGGTTGTTTCATGAGGCCTAACAGAGGACAACAGGGATTCTTATGTGGATGGGGTAGAATACTAGAGAGATTGCTGACTCATCTAGTTAGATTAGGTTGGGGTTCATACTTACTCATGCATATGTACCATGAGATGCATGAGATCGCCTATTGAGAGGGGAAGAGAATGGCAGGAGGTGTCCTAGTTTTGCAGATATGGGCATGGGAGCATATCCCGATTGGAAGACCTATTATGGATGATTCGAGGGAAGCACATCAACCTCTCGTATGCTAGTATTCGGGTTATATCACACAGTCCAACCTGGGCAAGACTGATTTTTGGAGGAGGCAGTTAGATGACTTGATCTCTGTAGTATAGAGACCATATAGGGGTCTAGAGAAGTGGGATGATTGGAGGGTACATTAGAGAGATATGTTTATGACTACACCTCTCATTGATAGATTGACCACTATTATTGAGCAGTTTGTAGTGCCTAGGGTTTTGAGGCAGTATGGGAGACCACAAAGTATATCCCAGGAGTTTACAACATATGCTAGATTTGGGGATGAGGAGAGATGAGGATGGGCACCCAAACTCTCATATGCCTTGACCATCCAGGAGATAGCGGGTTTACAACCATAGAGATGGGAGTACCTGGAGGATGTGGTAGACACAAGGGTATTGCTCTAGTATAGAGATTGGTTTCAGAGACACCCCTTTCCTCGATTTATAGATCCTGGAGAGCATGCACCTCTTATAGATGAGGTTGAGGAGGATGCACTAGCACAGGCACATGGACCAGAGTAGGTATAGGGATGAAGAACAGATCTACCTAGGTGAACAAGAGGTGATTCTGGTGCGAGTAGCAGTAGGGCACCAAGGAGAGGTTGACATCGACAGAGAGGGGAGGGTGGATCCTTAGGAGTTGTTTCGGTTGAGGCTAGCAGGACTAGGGTAGTAGAGGTTGGAGGTGAGGAGGAGAGAGCGACTCCTCAACATGTGAGACAACAGAGAGATGAGTAGGGAGGTGAAGAGGAGGAGGTGGGGAGAGACATGGTTCGGTCTTTGAGGGTGAGGGTGACAAGTTTGCACTCACAGTTGATAGTGTTGCAGACGTAGCTGGTAGAGTGAGATAGACAGATCATTGAGATCAGAGCTGAGCACGATTGATAGATCGTAAAGATGAGAGCAAAGCGAGATGCTCTTCAGCAAAAGGTTTTGCGTCAGACGAGCTAGACATCTTATTATGTTGCAGCTTATAGCATAGTGATCCCAGTAGCACAACATGTTGTGTTGTACTCTTAGTATATGGTTTGATTTGAGGGAGATAGGGCACCCAAATAGGATGATGGTCAACAAGCACCACCTCCTCCAACTGGCGATGAGGGAGAGGAAGAGATCTAGATTTGTATACCTCCTAGATTTTTTTATATATCCCATTTTTGTAGCTTATACGATTATTGCTTTGATTAGACATTGTACATGATAGTTGATATCATTTGTACTCTTAGACACTGAGACTATGATGAGATATACGAGCTCTTGATTTGATTTCGTTGTACTTGTGTTGATCGATAATGAGATGTCTTTCTATATGCTTTATTCTATATGTATGCATGTATGCATATCATTTCAGTATGGATATATGTAATGGAGATGAATATGGATGTTTGTTTTTTGTTTCTTTTTCATATGCAAATAAATGATGAAAATGAGTAACTAGTAATGCAAATGTTTATTTTTCATGCAGTAATATGAATGCAAATAAATATATATTAAAATGTATGGATCTATTTAAGATTCTCATGTATGCAGCTAACATCTCAATACACAAGTAATCGATTAGAAAAATGATGATGAAAGAAAAAAGGTACCACTTGGCCGAGAAATGATGATTGTTTCAGACTCTCATTCAAAAGATAAAGAGATCATTGTTATCATGCCGAAATCACTTGAAATGCAAAAAATTTAGAATGAATGCAACTTAAACTTAGTCAATGGATTTGGTATGCTTAATTATCATCATTGAGCCTTTTACAAACACAACTGGCAAAATAGAGTTCCTTCCTTTTTATATGCAACTATTGATTATCTTGTCGGCAATGACCCTTTTATCGTTCATATCCTTAGAGATATTACGCATGCATCCGAATTTCACATTAAAGAAAGTCCTTCAAAATAGATAAATAAATGACTCCAACCTACCTGTAGCGTACAAATAAGTGGAGTCGAGGTATGTGTGGTGATTTCACCTTGATGTGAAGGCACTTATCATAAACACTCAACTTATTAGATGTTTCCAGATCATCAGAATCATTCTTACAAGAAGAAAACAAAGAAAAAGTATTATGCCTCCAATCCTTGCTCCTCTTAGTCAAAATAAACTTCCTCGAGTTACTTAAAGGGAATCATAATTGAAAACCAATTTAAAAGACAACATGCAAAGAAAATTTTAATCATATCTCAAACAATTTAATGATTGTTTTTAGTGGATGACCTGATACTACTGACAGAAAGATGACTTGGTTAAACTGCTTAGGACATTTATATTAATTAGTCGATTACCCTAAGACTAGGACATTGATTGGTTTCAAGCCATGAGGGTTCCAAAAGAACCTGTATGTCACAAAAGTGACTAAAAGATATGTACAAGCTAAAGCAAAGATGCAGGAAAGTGGGAATGAAAATAGGCAATGTCAAATTTGCATCGATAGATGGAGCACTATATGTATAAGAGGCGTCTGTTTACCAAGTTTTCACTTTCTTGGCAAAGATCCCTTCCTTTTTTTTTTACTACCAAGGTGCCTGTTTACCAGGTTTTCAACAAGGTTTTTTTGTTTTTGTTTTGTTTTTCAGGACTTTATAGCTGTACAGGTTGCTAGAGCAAAGAATACTAAGTGAATAATTTCTTCAATTGGATGGTGTTGATCGATTCATAGAGTTGTTCTCCTTTCGATGTTGAGAGTTGATAAGCACTAGAGCCAAAGACTGCAATAACAATGTAGGGACCCAACCAGTTGGGTTCAAACTTCCCTTTGTTGTCTCGAAACTGTTGATTTTTAAGATTCTCTCTCAAAACAAGGTCACCAACCTGAAATTCTCTGTGTCGAACTTTCTTGTTATAACTTCTAGACATTCTCTTTTGGTACGCTCTCAGATGATCAAACAACACTCACTCACATTCATCCAACAAATCGAGCTCTTAAAATCTAGATATTTTGTAGTCTTCATCAGTAACTAGATTGAGCGAAGAGACGAAACCGATTCTGAACTTGATTGAACAAGAATTGACTGAGAAAAGCGATAAAACTGATTCCGAACTTGATTGAACAAGAATCGACTGAGCAAAGCGATAAAACCAATTCCGAACTTGATTGAACAAGAATCAACTGAGCAAGGGATAAAACTGATTCTGAACTTGATTGAACAAGAACTAATTAGCAAGAGAGAATGCTCAACTTGATTTGATGTGATCAAATTGAACAACAATTTGAAGATTGATTTAGAAAAAGACAAAAATTGTTATGCCCCTAGAGATTTCTTTATTTGACATTGAATAATATCAACTTAATACGACGTGATTTAGTTAAGATGCCCCTAGTAACAAGGTTTAGTTGATTTTCTTTGACTAAAAAGATTTCTGCTCGACTTTAGATGAAGATTTGAAAAATTTCTCGACTTTTGAATAATGATAATCACTAAAAAGATGTAATGAATATGCCCCCTCGAGAGAAAAATCAAAAGATAGAGAGGGTACAATGATTTTAGGCAATTTTGAAAAGATAAAAAGATTTAGTGATGATAATTTGAGCATGAAGATTGATGTTGAATATTTAAAATCAAAATTGATTTGGGCGCAAAATGATTTGAAAAAGCGATCGAAAGACGAAAATGCCCCTAGAGATTTCTTTATTTGACATTGAAGAATCTCAACTTAATGCGATGTGATTTAGTTAAGATGCCCCTAGTAACAAGGTTTAGTTGATTTTCTTTGACTGAAAAGATTTCTGCTTGACTTTAGATGAAGATTTGAAAAAATTCTCGAGTTTTGAATAATGATAATCATTGAAAATATGTAATGAATATGCCCCCTTGGGAGAGAAATAGAAATATAGCGAGGGTGCAACGATTTTAGGCAATTTTGAAAAGATAAAAAGATTTAGCGATGATAATTTGAGCATGAAGATTGATGTTGAAGATTTAAAATCAGAATTGATTTGAGTGCAAAATGATTTGAAAAAGCGACCAGAAGATGAAAATACCAAGTGGTCAACGTTGTGAAATTTCGACTAGAAAATTGACGCCAGATTTTGATTTCGATCCCAAAAATGGACTCAAGACAAGCGATTTAGGCAAGGGTATAAATTTTGTCCATTAGAGAAAGTTTAAAAATTAGGGTTTGGGCTATATAAGGGGTTCATTGTCTCATTATCAATTCATTTTTACCTCTCAAAGTTAAAAATTTGAAAAACCTCTCGTGAAGAAAAATGGCAATTCCTATTCAAGAGCACCAATTCAAGTGCTAGAGATAACATAATCAAGCTTAGAATTACCCCCCAATAGTAAGTGATCAATGTCAAGCCTTGTGCATTACTATTTCTCGTATGAGTATCTAGAAAATTTTGTTTTGTCGTATGGTCATATAGGGCTTGTTGTCTGATGTCGACCCTTGTATCATACAAGAATGTTCTTCAAAGACCATTTAATCGTGCGACATGTTACTATTTATCTTATAAGAGTTTTTACTCATGCAACATGTTACTATTTGTCGTATAAGAGTTTTTACTCGTGCGACTCGTAATGTTTTATCGTACGAGTTGCTGCTTGACTGTGGTAACTCGTATGGAAGACAAGTAGTATTTTTAAAGGTCCAAACAACAATTTTGGATTGTCAATGTTGTAAATTTGGATTATTTACCATGTTTAACATATTCTTAGCACAAATTTGATCATGTACTAACGATTTGTGTGTTCAATTTTGTAGATTCAGTTGCTTGATATTCAGTTTTGGTGTACATATCCGCCAACTATGAGATTAGTGCGTGACTTATCAGATAGAGAGAGAGGTCACATTGGGTTGTGTGGATTTGGATACTTGTTGCAGATGCTGGATATCCATGTGAATTAGGCTTTGTTGATTGCATTGGTTGAGCATTTCCATTCTGAGCATAACACTGTTCATTTGCGGGTTGGAGAGATGATGATAACTCCTAAGGATATTGAGGATTCATTTTTCTAGAGATAAGGTAGATTACGATTCGACTCCACGACTGGGCATTGAGGCTCTCAAATGTATTTTCCATGATGATACTATCCTTGATCGTGCTATCAGTTGGGATGATTTTTTTAGTAGGTATGGTACAAAGTACCCTCTTGCTTGCATTTTGGCTAGCATGATTGGTTGTTTCATGATGCCTGGTAGAGGACAACATGGATTCTTATGTGGATGGGGTAGAATGCTAGAGAGATTGTTGACTCATCCAGTTAGATTAGGTTGGGTTTCATGCTTACTCACACATATGTACCATGAGATGCATGAGGTTGCCTATCGAGAGGGGAAGAGCATGGCAACATGTGTCCTAGTTTTGCAGATATGGGCATGGGAGCATATCGCGATTGATAGACATATTATGGATGATTCAAGGGAGGCACATCAACCTCTCGTATGCTGGTATTCAGGTTATATCACACTGCCCCGCCTGGGCAAGACTGATTTTTGGAGGAGGCAGTTAGATGACTTGATCGTTGTAGTATGGAGACCATATAGGGGTCTAGAGCAGTGGGATGATTGGAGGGTACAACATAGAGATATGTTTATGAATAGACCTCTCATCGATAGGTTGACCACTATTATTGAGCTGTTTGTAGTGTCTAGGGTTTTGAGGTAGTATGGGAGACCATAGAGTATATCCCAGGAGTTTACAACGTATGCTAGATTTGGGGACGAGGAGAGACGAGGATGGGCACCCAAACTCTCATATGCCTTGACTATGCTGGAGATAGCAGGTTTACAACTATGGAGATGGGAGTACCTGGAGGATGTGGCAGACGTGGGGGTACTGCCCCAGTATAGAGATTGGTTTCAGAGACACCCCTTTCCTTGATTTATAGATCCTGGAGAGTATGCACCTCCTATAGATGAGGTTGAGGAGGATGCACCAGCACAGGCACAAGGACCAGGGAAAATACAGGGATGAAGAGCAGATCTACCTAGGCAGATAGGAGGTGATCCTCGTGTGAGTAGAAGCAAGGCACCAGTGGGAGGTTGAAAATGACAGAAAGGGGAGGGTGGATCCTTAGGAGCTGTTGGGGTGAGGTTGGAGAGATTAGGGCAATAGAGGTTGGAGGTGAGGAGGAGAGAGAGACTCCTCGATAGGTGAGACATTAGAGAGATGAGTAGGAAGGTGGAGAGGAGGAGGTGGGGAGAGACATGGTTCGGTCTTTGAGGGTAAGGGTGATAGGTTTGTAGTTATAGTTGAAAGTGGCATAGACGCAGCTCGTAGAGCGAGACTGACAGATCATTGAGATCAGAGTTGAGCGCGATTGACAGATCGCAGAGATGAGAGCAGAGCAATATGCTCTTCAGCAAGAGGTTTTGCATCAGACGAGCTGGGCTGGTCCCAATAACGCAACAGGTTGTATCGTATTCTCAATATATGGCTCGATCTAAGGGAGCTAGGGCACCCAGACAAGATGACGATTAGAAGGCACCACCTCTTCCAGCCGGCAATGAGGGAGAGAC
Organism: Cryptomeria japonica; assembly: GCF_030272615.1. Classification (NCBI taxonomy): domain Eukaryota; kingdom Viridiplantae; phylum Streptophyta; class Pinopsida; order Cupressales; family Cupressaceae; genus Cryptomeria; species Cryptomeria japonica. The sequence continues at coordinate 451,501,169 of NC_081408.1, read as the reverse complement.
AGAGAGTTAGATTTGTATACCTCCTAGAATTTTTTATATACCCCATTTTTGTAGCTTATACGATTCTTGCTCCTATTAGACATTGTATATGACAATTGATATCATTTGTACTCTTAGACACTAAGATTATTACGAGATATTTGAGCTCTTGATTTGATTTCATCCTACTTATGTTGAGCTATTTTGAGATGTCTTTCTAAATGCTTTATTCTATATGTAGGCATATCGTTTCAGTATGGATATATGTAATGAAGATGAATATGGATGTTTTTTTTTGTTTCTTTTTCATATGCAAATAAATGATGAAAATGAGTAACTAGCAATGCAAATGTTTATTTTTCATGCAGTAATATGAATGCAAATAAATATATAATGAAATGTATGGATCTATATAAGATTATCATGTATGCAGCTAATATCTCAATACACAAGTACTCGATCGGAGAAATGATGATGAAAAAAAAAGGTACCACTTGGCCGAGAAATGATGATTGCTTCAGACTCTGACTTAAAAGATAAAGAGATCATTGTTATCATGCCGAAATCACTTGAAATGCATAAAATTTAAAATGAATGCAACTTAAACTTAGTCACTGGATTTGGTATGCTCAATTATCATCATTGAGCCTTTTACAAACACAACTGGCAAAATAGAGTTCCTTCCTTTTTATATGCAACTATTGATTATCTTGTCGACAATGACCCTTTTATCATTCATATCCTTGGACAGATTACGCATGCATCCGAATTGCACATTAAATAAATTCCTTCAAAACAGACAAAGAAATGACTCCAACCTCCCCATAGCATACAAATAAGCGGAGTTGAGGTATGTGTGGTGATTTCACCTTGATGTGAAGGCACTTATCACAGACACTCAACTTATTAGATGTTTCCAGATCATTGAAATCACTCGTACAAGCAGAAAACAAAGAAAAAGTATTATCCCTCCAATCCTTGCTCCTCTTAGTCAAGATAGACTTCCTTGAGTTACTCAGAGGGAATAATAATCAAAAACCAATTTAAAAGACAACACACTAAGAAAATTTCAATCATATCTCAAATAGTTTAATGATTGTTTTTAGTAGTCTTGTTTTGCTTGTTTACTCAGTGATAAAACTCAGTGGTAGTGTGGAGATAGATGACTGACTCAGAGTGGATGACCTAGTACTATCGACAGAAAGATGACTTGGTTAAAATCCTTAGGAAATTTATATTGATTAGTCGATTACCCTAAGACTAGGACATTGATCAGTTTCAAGCCATGAGGGTTCCAAAGAACCTAGATGTCACAAAAGTGACTAAAAGATATGTACAAGCTAAAGCAAAGATGCAAGAAAGTGGGAATGAAAACAGGAAATGTCAAATTTGCATCGATAGATGGAGAACTGTAGGCACAAGACACATCTGTTTACTAGGTTTTCACCTTCTTGGCAAAGATCCCTTCCTTTTTTTTTTTACTACCAAGGTGTCTGTTTACCAGGTTTTTACCAAGGCATATTTTTTTAATTTTTTTTGTGTTTTCAGGACTTTATAGTTGTATAGGTTGCTCGAATAGAGGATACTAATTGAAGATTTTCTTCAAGTGGATGGTGTTGATCAGTTCATGGAGCTAATCTCCTTCCGATGGTGAGAGTTGATAAGCACCAGAGCCATAGACTGTAGTAACAATGTAGGGACCCAACCAGTTGGGTTCAAACTTCCCTTTGTTGTCTTGAATTTTTTTTTTTTTTAGGATTCTCTCTCAAAACAAGGTCACCAACCTGAAATTATCTTTGTTGAACTTTCTTGTTATAACTTCTAGACATTATCTTTTGGTACGCTCTCAGATGATCAAATGCCACTTGCTAACATTCATCCAACAACTTGAATTCTTGCAATCTAGATATTATGTAGGCTTCATCAGTAAGAAGACCTTGCAAAGAAACTCTCAAAGAAGGTATTTCCACCTCAATAGGCAAAACTACTTCGGATCCATACACCAAAGCAAAAGGTGTAGCCCAGTATGTGTTCTGATACTTGTTCTATAAGCCCATAGTGCAGGATTGAGCTGGAGATGCCAATCCTTTCCAAATTTGTTTACCATTTTGTGCAAGATAGTTAGAAAATTTTTGTTAGATGCTTCAGCTTGTCCATTACCTTGAGGGTAGTATATGGATGACCAATGTTGTTTGATTCTGAACTATTCACAGAGCTCATCTATATCTTTGTTTTTGAACTGCCCTCCATTGTTAGTCACAATTGAAGAAGGTATTCTATACCTGTAGATAATATAGTTAAAGATGAACATTTCCACTTGTTTACCAATTGCTTTGATTAGCAGAACCGCTTCTACCCACTTAGTGAAGTACTCGATGACAGTTATGATAAAATTATGTCCATTAGATGATGTAGGATAGATTTGGCCAATGTGGTCAAACTCCCATTGTTGAAAAGGCCAATGTTTTGATAAAAGGTATTAGATCCCTTGCTGGAGCATGTTTGAGATTCCCATGTAGCTGACACTTCTCACAAGTTTTAGCAAATTTCATAGCATCTTTTTCCATATCTGGCTAGTAGTAGCCAACCCTTAGTAGTTTCCGAGCTAGAGTAATACCATTTGAATGAGATCCACAAATACCTTCATAGACTCCAGATAAAGCACGTTGGGATTCTTCAAGTTCTAGACACCTAAGCAAAGTACTATCCAAACCCCGCTTATATAGATCATTAACGACGATGACATACTGTGAAGCATTTCAGATTAGGTTTCTTTTCTCATTACGGGTAGGATTATCAGGAATAATTTGGTCACACAAGTAAGACTAGATATGACTATAGCGAGAAGAGTCTTGACTAATGATAGAATAGACCATCTAGGAATCAGGGGAATCATAAGCAGGATAATGTAACTCTTCCACTAGGAATTCATAGAAGAACTCAGATTCTTGTAGCTATGGTATAGATACTAAGGTAGCCATAGCATCTGCTGCTCTGTTTGCTGATCTAGGAATCTGCTGAAATGATACAAAGGTAAAGTATTTCTTGAGGTCATCAACCATTATTTTATAGAGCATCAACTTTTCATCCCAAGTCTGATATATATCATTGATCTAATTGATAATCAACTGAGAGTCTCTATAGATGCATAACTCAACAAACTTCCATTCGATAGCCAGTGTGAATCTATTTACCAAGGCTTCATAATTTGGAATATTGTTGGTACAAGGAAAGATAATCTTATATACCTTTGGGATTGAGTATCTCTGAGGAGTGATAAAAAGGATTCCAGCATCGGAACCTTGTTGAGTGAAAGACCCATCAAAAAACATTTTCCAGGATTGCAAAGTAAGGTGCATGATGGATTCATCTGGAAATTCTATGTGCAAAGGCTGATTGTCTTTAAGCAAAGCATCAACAAGTTGATCTGCAATGATCTTTCTTTTGATAGCTTTGCATTCTATATATTCAATGTCAAATTCTGTGAGTATCACGACCTATTTAGCCAATCTTCTTGTAAGTGCTGATTTGCTTAGAAGGTATTTGAACAAATCAATCTTAGCCACCATTTTGATAGAATGTGTTAGCATGTAGTGTTTTAATTTTTGTGATGCAAAGACCAATGCTAAACAAGCTTTCTCTATGATAGTATAGTTCATCTCATAGGACACTAAGGTCCTGCTGATATAATATATAGCTCGTTCCCTTTTGTTCTCATCCTGTTATGCCAAAAGTGCCCCCAGTGATGTATCAGTAGCTGATATGTAGAGAATCAAGGGCTTGCCTTGAATTGGTGGCATCAATATAGGTGGATTAGAAAGATAATTCTTGATCTGCTTCAGGTGATGTTCACAATCTTTATCCCAGTTGTATGTAACTCCTTTCGGTAATGCCTTTGTGAATGGTTGAACCTTGTCTACTAGCTGAGAGAATAAACATCTTATGGATTGGAGCCACCCTTGTAGAGTCCTCATTTGATTGACATTCTTTTGAGGTGGCATTTCCATGATATCCTTAACTTTTTCTGGGTCCACTTCAATCCCTTTTGCTGAAACAATGTATCCTAGGATCTTGCCAGATGTGACTCCAAATGCACATTTCTTGGGATTTAATCTGAGTTTGAATTTTTCCATCCTATCTAATATTGGACCTAGTTCTGATAGATGTGTTGATCTTTTCATAGATTTGACTAGAGTATCATCGACATAGACCTGCATGTTTTTGTGCATCATGTCATGAAAAAATGTTGTTACAACTCTTTGATAATTAGCATCTAGATTCTTTAAGCCGAAGGGTATTACATTCTAGCAGAAAGTTCCCCATGCATAGGTGAATGCTATTTTCCCTTTATCCTCAGGTGCAATTTTGATATGATTGTATCCGAAAAAACCATCCATTAGAAAATACATTTCATAACTACCAGTCATGTCCACTATCATGTCTATGTTGGGCAGTGCAAAATCATCTTTTGGACAAGCTTTGTTTAAATCTCTAAAATATGTGCAAACACGTATTGATTTGTCAAGTTTGGAAATAGGTACAATATTAGATATCCACTTAGCATAATCAAATGCTTTGATCAATCTAGCTTTTAGTAATTTTTCTAGCTCAGCTTTAACAAGTAATGTAACATGAGGATGCATTTTTTGGAGTTTTTTCTTAACAGATTTAACTCCCGGAGTGATAAAAAGATGATGCATTATGAGGTCAAGATCCAAACCTAGCATATCAACATATGTCCATGCAAAATTGATCTAATTTTCCATGAATAAATCAACAAATTCTTTCAGTTCTTTGGCTGACAAGGATTGAGATACATGTATGGTGCACTGAGATTCTTCTGTCCCAATGTTTACTAGTTGTGTAGGTTCAATTAGCACTGATAATCACTCTTGAAAGTGATCAAGCAAAATGTCAAGTATCTCACCTTCAGGTGCCTCATAAAGGTTTTCACCATTAGGTACGTCCTTTATTTTTACTATTTTTTATTATAAACACCGCCACAGTGTGGTTTTCACCATCAAAACTCTTCTTTTTCTTATTTTGATTTTTACGACTAAGATACTTGACATCTGCTGATGTCATGTTCTCACTTTTTTCATTGGTGGAAGAGCCCATTTGTTCAACTGCATTAAGATAACAAGCTAATGTATAGTCATTGGCAAAGGTAGGTATATTCAACGGTTGATCTTGGAGAGTATAGTCAATAAGCTCAGGATGTACTAGGGATAAATATTTAACAAGCTCAAGGGAATTCATGGTATTGTCATCACAACCTCGGACCAACAAGTTGAGTTCTAGAAGACTACCTTGCGTAAGCGTCTCGAGACTAGGTAGAGTTAGAACACAATTATCGAATTTTACGTTAGTATTTAGGGAACCTAGTCCAACGTACCTACCACTAGCACCGTCCTCTACTTCAGACAGGAATACATATCATGGTTCGACAGTAATAGGTTCAACAGATAGAGTTTCGACATTCATGACGAAGTATTCATAGTTTGGTGTCAAATAGGTAATATCATAAATAGATCTTATTTCAGAGTGATCAGAGTTAGAAGATGAAGCCTCAATATCTACATATTTGATGTTGCAAGTTCCTTTGTAATTTGGTTCAATGATCACTTGTAGTTGACATACCTGTAGACATAACCTTGATGACTCTGTTAGTCTCTGTCGTCTTTTCCATTCAGCTTCCTCTGGACTAATGACCAGCCCTACTTCTGTAGCCTCCAATTCCTCATTTGTAGTCTTCTTTCTTTCAGCTCATTAGAGGGAGATATAGTAGGTGAAGAATTTTCTTGTGCTCTTCCTTCTTTCAGCTGTTGTTCATAGTGATGCCCTGCAAAATGGACAAGATTAGTAAATGACAAACAACACAAGAAACCAGAAAATCGTTAGTGTTAGTCAATCAAAAACTAATCTAAATAGGCATACCAAGAGAGACACTAAAAACATGAAAGCATATTTAACTAAAGAAGCAAATATGATGAGGCATCTCCAAATACCTCCTAACATGCTCTTAGCTCTTTCTCCCTTGTTCCTCTCCTCTCCAAGTTCCAAAATAGTGTAGCTCTCAGCAGCTTTTTGCACTATGGATGCTTATGGAGGTTTGAGATTGAAATATTGCTCTAAATGTAAATAAAGAAGCTAATATTAAGGTATTGATATTAAAATGATTGATTTTATCCAAAATGACAAGATATTAATTGATTATGCTAAAATGCTCTCTTAAAATGTCTATAGCTTAAATGCATGCAAGTTTTCAGGATCTGGATTATGAAGGAATGGGCTCTATTTATAGGAAAAATGGAGCAATGGATGGCCAGGATTGAAGGGTTTAATCAAGGGTCAAGCTTGAAAGTTGGGGATCCATGTGCACAATTGGCACCAATGAAATGATGACAAATGTCCACATAGGGTTGGGTTGAAAGAAGAGGTTGGAGGCATTAAAGGCCTGAGAAGACCTCATGTTTATCTAAAGGCTAAGGGTCAAGTCTAAATTAAGATTACCCATTGAATTAAGAGTTAATCCAAGGATAAACCTTTGTGCAAATGATTAAGAGATAATCATGGTCAAAGCATTAAAGGCTTGATGAGACCCTTGGGTTGAGTAGAGGTTGAGTCAAAACAAATGTTTTAACCATGTGGGAGGGTTGAATTAACCATTAATGGTTATTGGAGACTTTGGGGATTAAGTGGTTGAAAGTTGGAAGCCTTTAATGGTTATCAAAGACTTTGAGCCATTGAGTGGTTGAAGGTTGAAAGCCTTTAATGGTTATCAAAGACTTTTAGACTTTGAGAAGTGACTCCATTTTGCTTATGAATGTGACAATAATTAGGGGATGGATTAGGCTAATTAGGAAGGGGTTAGAAGAATCTAGAAGGGGATTAGATTTTTGCAAGTGGATTTGGTGGGTGAGGGAAAATAGGATTTTATTAAAAATAAAAATTCATTTATTTCAATAAAATGTGTGCAAGTTGCATTTGTAGGAAAATGCAAGTGGGGTGGGGATAATGATTTAAATAAATGTTTTATTTAATTTATTTAAAAGAGGAAAAGGGGATTTAATTAAATAAATTGATTTTATTTATTTAATTGATTGAAATTTGATTTAATGAATTAATTAAAATAAATTGAATAATTTATTTAATTAATAGAAGAATGTTTGGGGATGAATTAATTAAATATTTATTTAATTAACTGATGGCTAGTGGATTTTTAATCAAATAAATACAAAATATTCATTTAATTAAAATGGACAGATTTGTGTGACTACATTTGCCCCTCTTTGAGACGGTGCGGTTTATCGCATCGTTTCAAAGAAAGAAAGATAGGTGTGAAGAAATGCCCCATAAAATGTGAATTTAATGGGTGGGATGCCCCCTCGAGAGATGGGCCGAATTTTTTTGAAAAATCGGGCGATCTCTCGAAAAAGAATGAAAATTGGCAGGGTGTGAGAAGAGAAGAAGTTAGAACTAATGATGAAAGAATGGGAGAAAATGGAGTGAATATGAAGAAACAACAAGCCAACGAGTACCCTGAGGTCATGCAAGAGATACATAGCAGATGTAGTGTGGGGTTTGGATTGATGCTATACAATTGATCAAAATTGGTTGGACAATTTGGTGCAATCGGTTTAATTGCCTCGGTCGAGTCAAAGCGTGACAGGTGATGTCAGTTGGGCGCTTGGACAAGATAAAGTCTGAGTAAGTGAATCAAAGTGACCTGATGAGACTTAGGCAATTGATGCAATTGCCCGATGAAGTCAAGGTATATGAAGCAAAATACTCGTTGAGACGTAGACAATTGATGTAATTGTCCGATGTGATTGTGTTTGATTGGTTGATCAATTGATAGTGTGTGCGTGTGATGGATGGTTGTGGGGAATCATGGCAGCCCCGTTGAGACTAGGCCATTATGATAAATGCCTGATGTAGTCTAGGATTACCATGATCGATTACCTGTTGAGACTCGAAGATACTTGATCAGAGTATCTGTTGATAGTCTAGGTGTGTGTGAGTCGATGTATCTGTGTAGACAGAGTAACTTGCTTGATTGTGTGGATGAATGAGGATGGGAAACACAATCCCTCCTATTAGAGATGGATGGTGATGAACGTGGCTTGATTGGGTTGATGGGAAACAATGAAGGGTATGTGATGTTGATTATCGAGATGGGGAGGGTTGGGGGGGTTCGATGTTAGAAGAAATGGAGGACCGATGACTCATTCCTATGGAAGAAGAGGAAAATAGAGTATGCATTATTATGACTATGTATGCATGATATGCAACTATTATGAATGTATGGATGGTTGGAATGCAACGGAATGTAGTATATACAGATGAGATGGAATGACGATCCATAGTGCTCTATTTTCATCATTGAGCTTTAAAATGTTGTAAGAAAATACAAGCAACTTGACATATAGATTCAAGATGACCAGAGTATTTCTTACATGGATTTTATATAGCAAGTTAATACAAGCAACTTGATATAATGGATCAAGTTGACCAGAGTATTGCTTGCGGAATAGACAAGGATTATCTCCTTTCATGCATGACTTGGATCGTCCTCCTTGATCTTAGGCTGATCATATCCTGAGACAAGTGCATACCGTACTAAGAGATAAAACCTTTATCCAGTTTGGATGAGGTAGGAGGAACCAAAGAAAAAGCATTGTACCTGTAACCAAACAGTATATATACATAAAGAATAAAGAATAAGGATCTTTGGTAATGGTTCATGCCCATATGGTCGAGGTATACACTGTAGTCAGCAAGCCGTAATGATCTATGACTGCATTTTGCATAAGATCACGTAGCTTGGTGAACTTCCACGTAGACACCATTAGTACATGCCCCAGAACTTCATCGGAAGTAATGCGCAAACGATACAAAACAATGCTGAAAGATCTCAATACAGATAAACAAATGATTGTACTCATAAATCAACCAAGTATTTGATAGCTTAACATAATTTTCTTGTCAAAGAAAACGTCATCTTGTCTTTGTTTTTGATAAGGAAGGATGCATCCTTGTTTTAAAGACAGTTTGGATTGTGGATGTTGATTGTGTGGTTGATTGGTAAATGGTCATTGTGTGAGTAGTTTGTCAATGTTTGTTTTTGGTATCTGCATGGATGAGTATGTACAAGGTGTTGCCATGTTTTTGTTTATTTTCGATGGTTTTTCATTGTTTTTTGGATTTTGTATTGTTTTGAATGTTTTTGGTATTTTGTTGTTGGTTTGAATGTTTTTGGGATTTTGTTGAGACATTTTCCAATGTTTTTGGTATTTTTGATGATTGCCTGAATGAAGAGTGTAATGACACATAAGACAATGTAGAATCCACTTTCATCAATAGGCTAAGGGTATTGCCCCCAGTTTTTAGACCTGACTATGAAAAGGTGGGATACTAGACGCATGGAGTATTTTCTTAATGACAAAGTGACTATGAAAAGGTGTTTATTGGAGGTAGGGGCCGGCGGAGGCGGAGGGGAGTGGTGGGAGAGAGGCGGGTGGCACCTCGGAGGGAGGGAGGACAGGAGAGAGCAGCTCCAGTGGTGAGAGGACGGGGTGGACTGCCCCTACAGGTGCCAGCAGCACAGGGTCCCAGAGAGGGACAGAGACAGGTGCAGCCAGAGGGACAGAGACAGGTGCAGCCACAGGTACCTATACAGGCACAGGGACAGGTGCAGGCAGAGGTTGAGGGACAGGCACCTGTAGAGGAGGAGCCACAGGCAGAGGCGGAGAGCGGAGACTCTGAGGAGGATGAGGTGGTGAGGCTGCGGGAGATCTACCAGGGCCAGGCAGATGAGATTGAGGATTTGGTTCGAGAGAGGAACCACCTCAGGATCAGGGTCCGAGACACAGAGCGGGAGAGGGATCAGGCCATCCAGAGATACACAGAGGCCGAGACAGCTCTGAGGGCAGGTAGGCGGGCAGCAGAGGATGCAGGGGCAGGCTACGCATATGTTTTGCGAGCCGGAGAGGAGATCGCCTACTGGAGGGATCTATACTATGCAGCCGTGCCAGCAGATCAGCGGGCTAGGAGCTTCCATAGATGTCGCGCACAGCGACGGCTATGGGAGGGAGCCGCAGGAGACAGGCATCCAGCGGTGGGGTCATGGGGCCTCCACCACCACCAGAGAGACAGGGGGATCCAGGGGCGGGTCCATCTATAGCTCAGACTCCGTCGAGGCGAGGCGGCTCCGAGGGAGGGAGTTCCTCATAGCTATAGTGGGCTCCCATTGTATCAGTAGATGTACCATTGTTGTATTGTAGACACCTGCGGGTGATTCTTTTGTAGCCATATGATTCTTTTGACTTCATTGTATCATGACACATTTTGAGTATATATGAGAGATGATCCATTTTGCGGCAGCTATATGCATGTGTACCTTATGTGATGAAATGTTCTTATGTGATACATGTTTTATGATATGAATGCAAATATGATGCAATGCAATATATTTTTTTTCTTTTATGTTGTATATGTGATGCATGATGCAAATGTGAATGTATGTAATGCAAATGAATATGATACTGCAAATGATTATTTACATAATGAAAATGTGAGATGTGCTAACATGAGTTGTATGCAGGATGTGATGCAATTGTGATATCTATATGTATGTATGAAATGCTTATATGTGGTGATGCAGGTGCAACTACATGAAATGCAAATGTTTTTGGTGTGTCATTATACTCAGTCATGTGATAGCGGGCTACGTGGACTCGAGAAGGACAATGGAAGTCAATCAAGAAAGGGGGATGGAAGACAGAAGATATGAACGTGAAAGAGCTTCTTGTGCGTTATCATCATTGAGCTTTATTATGGCAGAATAGGTTATGACAATCGAGGCATTTATTCGGCCCAGAAAGTCATTGTACCCGTTTGCATGGAGATAAGACAGTCACAAACAAGGAATGCCCCAGTTCATACTAGACTCACAGTGTCCTCATATCCTTGGACAAGTCATAGCATTACTAAAAGACAATCCACAGACAGCAAATGCAAATAGGTGACGATACCCCATCCTCGCCTTTCTAGTCAAAGACATCCTGGAGATAGAATCTCTAGTCAAAGACATCCTGGAAAAGCTAAAAGACATGTCACCAAAAAGATAAAATCAAAAGAAAACCAAGACTTGACACCAACATCCACTGTAGTCCTCAAGTTTAGTGTCTCTTGTCACTTGTTTAAGTCTTATTCGATTGTGGTCACAATGTTCACTTTCACAAAAAGGATAGATAGCACTGAACCATATGTTGTCTGAGTCTGTTGAAAGATTTGATTTGTTGAAGCCCATTGTTGTTGCTGTGTCTCATCTGAAACTGACTGAATCCATGGACTGATACCTTATTGTGGAGAAGATGGAACTTTATTGCGGATCTGGCGATGCAAATGTTACTTTATTGCGGATTGTGCGCGAATAGACTGAAGGAAGCTGGAAGAAACTGTACTCCTCGAAACATGTGATGCTCTTAGTTCCACACCCATCACTAGACGTAGGAATTGGCCGTAGTCATAGATAGGATCTGATTTATTATGGATGGAAAGGGAGTGAAAAGGGAGGGTTATGGATGGCTAACCAATCTTAGGTAGATCAATAACAAGCCAGGATGGGAATGGTTAAGTTTATTGTGAGCGAATAAGTTGTGAGTGTGTGCAAAGTGAAAGATGAAAGAGAATCCTGAAAGAGGGAGGAGCAAAGTCCCTACGCATGGCGTTGGTGACCCAGTTTTCACCATGGTACTTGCCCAGGGCGCCACCGAAGTGGTTTTCACCGTTGGACGAAATTATTTCTCTTTACTTTTTTGGATTTTTCAATTTTTTTGTTGTCACAAGGCGCCTGTTTGCCAGGTTTTCACCATGTAACGATTTTTTTTGTTTTATAATTTTTTTTGTATTTTTGAATTTTTTGATTTTTTTGTATTTTTGAATTAGGATATTCCAAAGAGCTTATGTGTAGAACCTGCGAAGATGCATGCTGTTGATAGGATCCTCCAAGGGTTCACCTTCTGTAGTTGAGAGCTGATATGCCCCAGATCCATATGCTGCTGTGATGATGTAAGGACCAAGCCAGTTGGGTTCAAATTTGCCCTTCTTTTCTCTATCTTGCTGATTCTTGGGGTTCTCTTTGAGGACTAAGTCACCTACCTCAAATGTGCGAGGCTTGACTTTGTGATTGTAACTGCGACTCATTCGTTGTTGGTAAGCCTTGAGATGATTAAAAGCAGTGTGTCGTCGTTCCTCCAGCAGTTCTAGTTCTTGTAAGCGGGAGACCCTGTAGTCTTCGTCGTTGATTATGTTTCTTAAAGAGACCCGTAAAGAAGGTAACTCGACCTCAATAGGCAAGATGGCTTCAGCACCGTAGACAAGTGAGTAGGGTGTAGCTCCTGTAGGTGTGCGGACACTGGTACGATAGGCCCAAAGTGCGGGATTGAGTTGGACATGCCAGTTACGGCCAGCGTCGTCGACTGTCTTTTTAAGGATTTTGAGAATTGTTTTGTTAGACGCCTCAGCTTGGCCATTACCTTGGGGATAATATGGTGTGGAGAAACAATGAGAGATATGGAAGTGCTCACAGAGTTCACGAACATCCTGGTTCTTGAAAGGACGCCCCGTTGTCAGTGATAATGGAAGTAGGGATCCCGTATCAGCAAATGATGTAGTTCAGGATGAAAGTAGCGATTTGTTTCCCAGTAACTTGTGTGAGAGGCACAGCTTCAATCCATTTTGTGAAATACTCTGTGGCTGTGATAATGAATTTATGTCCGTTGGAAGAAGGAGGGTGAATCTTGCCTATGAGATCGAGTCCCCACTGACAAAAGGGCCAAGGAGATGCAAGTGGCTGTAGTTCTTGTGCTGGTGCATGTATAAGGTCTCCATGAATTTGACACTGCTTACACTTCTTGACAAACTGATATGCATCTTTTTCCATAGTAGGCCAGTAGTATCCAGTCCTGATGAGTTTCTTGGCCAAGGTAGGACCACTAGTATGTGGACCACATATCCCTTCGTGCACTTCTTGTAACGCAATTTGAGCTTCGTCACTCTCTAAACATCTAAGAAGGGTGCCATCTAGACCTCGTCGGTATAGGATATCAGCTAGGATAACGTATCGGGAGGATTGGTGAATGAAAGTGCGGCGTTGGTTGTTCGATAGATCGGGAGGTAAGATGTTGTCACGAAGGTATGTGAATATGGAACCATATAACTGGGATTCAGGACCAACAACACATATCATTTCCGTAGGAGTGATCTCATATGACGGAATCAGCAAGTTGTCAACCAGGAACTCATAGCAAGTCTCGTTTTGTGGTAAATCAATGAGCGAAGCAATTGTAGCCATGGCATCAGCAGCACGATTCTGTTCTCTTGGTATCTGCTCAAACTCTATCTTTGCAAAGTGCTGTTTTAGATCATCTACCAGTTGTTTGTAAGGCATTAGCTTTTCATCTTTTGTTTGATAATCATCAGTTGCTTGACGGATGACAAGTTGAGAATCGCCAAAAACACGAAGTTCCTGGATCTTCCACTGAACTGCAATTCTTAGCCCAGTTGTTAATGCCTCATATTCCGCTATATTGTTGGTGCAAGGAAAGGATAAGCGGTATGACTTTGGTATAGAATCGCCTTGGGGAGTTATAAAGAGTATACCCGCTCCTGCCCCATGCTGTGTGTATGAGCCATCAAAGTATAGTTGCCATGGCTTTGCAGGTGATATTGTTAGAATGGACTCATCTGGAAATTCTGACTGTAGAGGAACATCATCTATCATAGGAGCATCTACCAGTTGATCTGTGATGGCTTGTCCTTTTATGGCTTTTCTGTCCACGTATTCAATGTCGAATTCACTCAAAATCATTACCCACTTGGCCAGTCGCCCAGTAAGTGTAGCTTTGTTGAGAAGATATTTTAGTGGATCAATTCTGGCAATCAACTTAGTCTTGTGAGTAAGCATGTAATGTCGTAATTTTTGTGAAGCAAAGACCACAGCGAGACATGCACGCTCAATTGGAGTATAGTTTAGCTCATATCCCACCAATGTGCGACTGATATAGTAGACTGCTTTTTCCTTGCCGTCAGGTATTTGCTGTGCTAGGAGTGCCCCCAGTGCTGTTGGAGTAGCTGATATGTAAAGTAGCAATGGTTGATCCGGAATTGGTGGCATCAAAACTGGCAGGTTCAAAAGATAGTCTTTGAGTGCCTGAAAAGCCTGTTGATAGTTCTCATCCCATTTGAACTTGATGTTTTTGTGTAGCAGGTGCTGGAAAGGATTGCACTTATCTGCAAGTTGTGCTATGAATCTTCGTATGGACTGGAGTCTCCCTTGTAAAGACCGAAGTTAACTGATATTCTTGGGTGGCGGCATGTCCAAGATAGCCTTGACTTTTGCTGGATCAGCTTCTATTCCTCTTTTAGACACAATGAATCCTAGGAGCTTCCCGGAGGTTACTCCAAAGACACATTTCTTTGGGTTTAATCTTACCTTGTATTTTTCCAGTCTATCAAAAGCAACTGAAAGTATGTCCAAGTGTGTATTTCTGTCTATTGATTTAACCAAAAGGTCGTCAACATAATCTTCCACCGTTACATGCATGAGATCATGGAAGATAGTAGTCATAGCTCGTTGATACGTGGCACCTGCATTTTTCAGCCCAAAGGGCATGACATTCCAACAGAAGGTTCCCCATGGACAAGTAAATGATGTTTTATGTTGATCTTCAGGTGCAATCCTGATCTGATTATATCCCGAGAATCCGTCCATTAAAGATAACATCTCATGGCCTGCTGTGAGATCAACAATTAAATCAATGTTTGGTAATGGGAAATCGTCCTTTGGACAAGCCTTGTTGATATCCCTGAAGTCTGTACATATTCGGATGCTGCGATCTGGTTTGCTAACAGGTACTAAGTTGGAAATCCATTCAGGATAATCAATTGGGCGTATGAATCCGACATCTAGTAATTTCTCCAGCTCTGCCTTGACTAATAATGCCACTTGTGGATGCATTTTCCTCAATTTCTGTTTTACTGGTTTTGCCCCCGGTTTGACTGTTAAATGATGCATTACTAAATCGGGGTCTAGTCCAGGCATATCAGCATAAGACCATGCGAAGTTGACTTGTCGTTCCTTAAAGAAGCTTATGAACCTTACTTTCTCGGCCTCTGTCAATGATTGAGCCAAGAATATGTTATGTGGAACCTCTGTCGTACCAATGTTTGTCTTTATAGTCTCTTCTACCAACATGGATGATTTTTCCTCATATGATGCTGGGAGAATGTCAAGCCTTCCATCTTCGGGCGCCTCAGAGAGGTTTTCACCCTCAGATACGTCCTTTCTTTTTACTTTTTTAGAGTTAGATAGCGCCACAGTGTGGTTTTCGCCATAAGACCCTTGTTTTGTTTTTATTTTCACATTTTTGCGACTAGAAGGCCCGACACCCTCGCCAAAGTATGCCATGTTATTAAGCTCTATGGCGTATCCTGCTTTATGGTCTCCAAGAGGAAGATCATCGTGAATGCCAAGATAATCGACTATAGCTTCGTCATTTTGAAATGTATCAAGCTGTGCTGGTCCATCCTGATCCCAGTCAATGAGTTGGGGGTGAACGAGGGGAAGGTCTTTAGTGTTTTCAGAGTTCGCAAGGCTAATAGTGAAGATGTGGTTATATTCAGGTATGTCAAGATAGTCATCGAGGGTGTCAATGGCACTCTCCTCATCAGTTTCGATCGTGAGTGAGTCCAAATTATCATCACTAGTAGCACCCTCAGGGACAGGTGTCCTCATCCTATGTGATCTTGACCTAGGGCCTTGAAACGAAGCTTGTGCGGGATCCTTATGGGTCGGTTCTTGACCAACTCTGAATTTCTTGTAAAACTCCTCCTCCTCTGTAGGTTCCTCTAGCTCTCTAAATGTCTCGTGGAGCTCATAGTCGCTGGAGGATTTGTCTGAACCCCATTCCCATTCGTTGGAATCTGTAGAATAGTCATCTTCTTGTTGGACTTCAGCCACTTTGACTCGCCATATCTATTTTGTTCTTTTGTTGTGAATCTTGGGATTTAGAAAACCAAGCCCCTTGGAGCGTTCCCTTCTTGTAGTTAGCTCAGGTTGTAGAGGCTCCATGACACCTTCTTTGCATAGTCCGAGAGGGCTCTTTCCATCATACCCAAATCTTTGTAGAATTTTGAAACCTTTGCCATAGTTCTCACAGGGTATTATAATTTGATCATGTGTATCCTCTTCAACGTCCTTATATAGCATTTTATATAAAGTTTCTTCCTCTAGTTCGCCCCATTTTTGAAAGACGGTAGGATCCCATTTGAGTAGCATGATGGAGATTTGCTTATTAGGATGTGGCCTCCCATATTCCTTAGGGGAGTTCATGACTTGTCGTAAGAACATTGTTTGATTCAGAGTGTATTCTCCCATGCCTTTGTCTTGAAACTTGGCTCTAAGTTCACCTTGTTTGGATGTCGAGGGCTTTAATGACTCAGGATCAATATATGCTGAAGAAGGAGTAGCTTCACGATTGCTGGGAATGATAGTCTCAGTATGTGATCTCAAGTTATTACAATATATGAATGGATTTGGATCACCATTGACTGTTACCTCGACTCCATTATGAGGAAACTTAATGCACTGATGATATGTTGATGGGACTGCCCTCATTTCATGAATCCACGGACGTCCTAGCAATATGTTATACGTAAGGTCTAGATCCAGGACTTGACAAACCACATCCCTTGTGACTGGCCCTATTCTTAGTGGTAAGATGACCGTGCCCTTGGACGAACGCTCTTCATCATCATAAGCCTTAATAGTGATTTGGTTTGTAGAATTTACAGCTTTGTCAGAATATCCCAATTGTCTGATGGTGCTCAATGTACAAATATTAAGACCTGCTCCTCCATCTATCAGGACTCGCTTTATTCGGTGTTTATGTATGAAGGCTTCAATATGTAGAGGTGCATTATGAGGCTGACTTATGGAGGCGTCATCGGCTTCTGTGAATGTGAGGGAGTGTGGAACGGATAAATATCCCACCATGGCTTGAAACTGGTCCATGTTTAGATCAGTAGGGACAGCAGTATCTCTCAAGGTTTTGTCAAGGACAGCTTTATGTGCAGGAGATATATGTAAGAGCTCAAGAATAGAGATGAGTGCGGGTGTTTTCCCTAATTTCTCTACAAGGTCGTACTCAGGCTTAGTTGACGGAAGATTGGTATTCTTAGTAGAGGTACCTGGCAATGTGATCTTACCTCGACGGGTTGTAACATGACATTCAGAGGTAGATGTGGACGAAGATCCCACACCTTTTAGGACAATTTTGGGTCGCTGAGGAGGATTCTCAGGATTTTTATTTTTGATAGTAATGGTAGAAATATGATTGTCCATTGAGATGTGATTAATAGTGGAATCATAATTGTAAGATGCTCTGGTGTAATTGGCTTGATCATCTGTGACTTTGCCTTTTCCTTTGTCATGTTTTGGGAATGGTTCCTTAAACACCTCATGCTCTTGGTTAGATGAATGTCCCTCAATCTCAATATCTCCTCTGTCAATGAGATCTTGTACAATGTTTTTCAATCGATGGCAATTACTTGTCTTGTGACCCTTGCTCTTATGAAACTCGCAATATTCATCATCATTCCACCAATTCGGTTTGACCTTTGGTTCATATGGAGGAAAATCTGGGACCATGATCACTTTGTTTGCTACAAGCTTTTTGAATACTGATTCAAGTGGTTCTCCCAATGGAGTGTACTTCCTTCGTGGTTTAGCAGTCGTTTGATTGTTCACCTGATTGTCAGTAGAATTTGATCCAGAAAAGACGAACTTTGGTCTTACTGTGTTGGCATCAACAACACCATCATTAACCGTGTTCTTGTTCTTGTTCCAAAATTTTGGTTTGTCCTTTCCTTTGAAGTCCTCTTTGTTTTCTTTGAATAGTTTGATAACTCCTTGTTCAATTAAGACCTTTTCTGTTGCTAGGCCCTTTTCAATGACATCCTTGAATGTAGACAAACAAGCTTTCCTGAGATCATAGCCAATAGCTTTATTAACGTTTTGTGTGAACATCTCCACCATTTGTTTTTGCGGGATTTCGCAAGAGCATCTGCTAGCTAAGTTTCTCCATCTTTGTAAAAATGACGCGAAAGATTCTCCTTCTTTTTGTTTCGTATTGCACAAGGTAGTAACTGAGACATCTGTTTCAATGTTGTAAGAAAAATGCTGAATGAATTCCTCTGCTAAGTCGCCCCATGACTTAATACCAGGAGGTAATTGAGAAAACCATTCCATAGCTTGGTCACCTAAGCTCTGTGGGAACAACCTCATCAAGTATGTTTCTTCTACCGCTACCTCAATGCAAGCTGTGAAGAATTGTCTTATGTGTGCCTTGGGGTCTCCTCTCCCTCTATATTTGTCAAATTTTGGCGTTACAAAGTGTGGAGGAAATGGAGGCATTGGAATGCTCTTATCAAAGGGATAAGGACATATATCTCTCATAGTATATGTGGGTTTTGATGTGCCCATGTCTTCCACTTTCTTTTGTAGATCTCTAATTTGTTGCTCCAAATTATTTTTGGGAGGAGATGGATTTCTTGTAGCATATCCCATGTTTGAAATACCCATTTGAGGAGGAGCTTGTTGCATGTATGGATGATACTGATCGTAGACATGTCCATATGGAGGTCTATATTGTTGCGATATGTATGGAGCACTTGGCATAACTTCTTGTTGAGGGACCCCATATCTGTTTTGTGTATATAAACCATATTCAATAGGCCTTTCATTTTCCATTGTGTTGCCCCCAATTTTGGCATGAGGTCTCCTTGTGTCAAAATTTTGAGGAAGTCCTTGAGTATCCATTTGTCTTGGTTGACCCATATCTTGAGCATGTGTTTGAGCATAAGGCCTCCATGATGGTCTTTGAGTGTAAGTATCATGCATTTGAGCTTGTGTATGTGGGATTGCTGGTTTCTGAAGCAAAACTAATTGTGACTCCGGCATCATATTATTTAGTCCTCCACTATTAGGTTGAGTTTGTTGTGAAGGTCTACTTTCCATAAGTTGAGATAAGTCAAAATCATGTGGTATTTTAGCTCCACTTTGTGCCATCATGTTTAGGAAATATTGACGATCTCTCCTCATTATCTCTTCAACCAATCTATTGAATTGAGGATCCATTATAGATTCTTGTATGTCTGCTGATAGTATTGAAGAATTGTCAACATTGTCATTGAGTGTAGCATTGTTGTTTATAGTGTTTGCGCTTTCCACATTTGGATTGTGTCTATAAACATTCATGTCTGGTAATGTAGTGTGCTCAGGATTGTAGAAGACATCATTGTCATACTCATAAGAACTCATGTTTGCGGATTCTTGAGCTTCTTTGACTATTCTCCTAGATTTTTGAAGACGGGTTTCAACCATGAACTAGGTGTTTAGCAATATGTGAGAGACTAGACGAAAAATGAAAAGAGTATGGAAGACTAAGAGTTGTATGGAGTGTAAATGAATCTGAGATGTACTTGCAATGTCCAAAGTGTAAGACCAAGTATGTAAGTAGTAGAGTAGGTGTGACTTCCAAAGAGAGGATAGTTTCTCTTGATGAGGTAAGCTGACCTTGACTCTAAGTAAGACCAAATGAGACCCAAAGGTAAGAAACCTTGATGAGGGACCACTTAGCAAAGTGTAGTAGTATGTAGTGTGTTGACAAAGTATGATGAGGACAAGCAAGTGACCTTTTGACTCAAGTTTAGACAAGTATGAATGTAAAATGAGATGTGAAGCAATGATGGACTAGGTGAGACCTTAGAATAGGCTGAATGCTAGATGAAATCTGAAGAGACAACCTAGGAAGCTCAAGTATGCCGAAACTGATTTTCTTTGTTTGCTTGACTGTTAAAATTTTCAAATCCTGACACAGACGCCTCTGTATACTTCACAGACGTGGTTTTAAGACACAGACGCTACTCTGTTTAACGCAGACGTGATTCTGAGATTTTCCTGTTGATGTTTGCCGGGACTGTAACAGTTTTTTGCAATTGTGGACACAGACGCGCCTGTATACTTCACAGACGCGATTCACAGACACAGACGTGTCTCTGTTCGACACAGACGCTGATAAAAACACAGACGCTATTCTGTACTTCACAGACGCGTTTATCCGACACAGACGTGGTTTTAACAGACACAGACGCGTTTCTGTAACCTTCGTGCAATCTTTCCTATCTGTGAAGTTGTTTTGTTGTGACCAAATCTGATTGTTCGACTGTTTTTCATGACAAGAGGACACAGTGCTGATGACTCAATGTTTGCTAGTGTTTAGACTCCAAAATGACTCCAAGAAAGTGTGTTGTTTGATGTAAAAAGTTTTGCATACACTTGAAGACACAAAAGACACAATGTTTTGCTGTTTGGTCTTGATTGTTTGAATGTTTAACATAAGTCAAGCACAATTCTTATGGCTGGCCAAGACAATAGTTGTTGATCCCACATGGGGTTTTACCCCCGAGGCTACGCTATTCAGAGCGGATACTTAGATGCTTGACCTCACTGGCTCCACCCTCGGCACTCACTTCTCGGGTCAGCCAAGCATCAGTCCCCATGAAAACTCCCCATGGCGAACTTTGTATCTCTACTAAGAACCGTATGTGTGTGGGCCGCTACCAGAGGTCCGACCTCCTGCCCCAACAACTAGAAGGATTTGGGCCTCTAAAACAAAATGGTGCTAGTAAGGGCATCCGCTCGTGTGGCCATACATGCGGCACTTTCAGCTCTGTAAATACAGAAGGCTCCTAGCCGGTAGGGGTTACGCCCTACAAATGATCAAATAAATTTGATCAAACGGGTTTATGGGGAGACATAGTGTCGGTATGAACTAATCAACACACGTTATTCATAGTTTTCACCATGAATACATTTGATTATAGTCGTTTGGATGAGGTGGGTTTTCCTCGCTACCACTTGGGTCGTTCTCTTCTCACTAGTAGTCCTAATGACCACACGGGAAGACAGGCCCTCTAAAGAGTAAACAAAAAGAGCCTATTGCTCAAGACACAAAAGACAATGATTCAATTTTAGTGCACCAATTGAAGTGTTTGCTAAGCTATGAAATAAGGCACACAATAAAAATTACAAAACCCTAGCTAAGGCCCTGCAACAAAATTGTTAGTAGTTTGGGTTGTTTCAAATGATAACCCCTTCCTGCAAGCACACAAGTTAGGTAAATTTTTAGAAAACCCAAAAAGACTTTGTGAAAAGGGGCCTTCAACAAAAACGTATTTGCCTCCAAAGCAAGCTGCACAAACCAGGTTAGCTAGATCTGCAAAGGTTAGCCGAAAATAAACCAGATCTGAAACCCTAAGTACAAAATCCGGAAACCCGAATCGAAAAACTTGAAAAATTTGCAAAATAGAATGTACAGACGCTGTTATACCAGACACAGACGCGTCTGTCCGACACAGATGTGGTTCTGTAATTCACAGACGCGGCCACAAAACACAGACGCTTCTTTCGACTACAGACGCGATAAGATGATGCACAGACGCGATTCGGAATCACAGACGCGACTTTCGGAAACCTGCAAAAAAAGCAAATGACAGAAACACAGACGCGATCCAAGATATCGCAGACGCCTCTGAAATACAAAAACGCGATCCGAACACTCGCAGACGCGGAAAAAACCTAAAATATCGTCGAAATCGTCCGATCTGCAACTTCAAAAATGCGAAATCTGCAACAAAAATGTTAAATGCAAAGGGACAAGAGTCCCACCGGGCGTGCCAAAATGTATATGGTGAAACTGGATAGCAATAAACAACAATATTGAAAGACTAAAATGGATTCAACCACTAAACCCTAGCCTAACAATGAACAAAGATCCACCATAACATATGAAGATAACCTAAGACAATGCAAATAACTCAAAATCACAAAGATTATACCATCACATGTCCACTAGGGTTTTGATCTCCATTCTTCCTATCTCCATTGATCTTGTTTGATATGCTTGCTCTCAGATTTTTGTATGCACAAGAGCTCAACAAAGAACGGAATGTGGTTGCAAGTAGAATTGTAGTGTAGTCAATTGATCAAGTAGTTAGGGTTAGACAATGAAGAAAGCATCTCCTTAAATAGAAGACACAATAAGAAATGGAGGGTTAAGATTGAGAGGTGTAAAAAGGAGGTCGGCTAGGATTAAAGGGTAGGTATAAGAAATACCAAAATAATGAAAGAGGTAGGTAGTGTATGAATTAAGAGATGAATGACATGTGTCATGTGTAGAAAAAGATAATGAATTAATTAAATAAATAAAGATTTATTTAATTAATAGAAGAAGTAGGACAATTAAATAAATAAAATATTTATTTAATTTAGGAAAGGGATAATTTAAATAAATAAATGTATTTATTTAAATGAGAAATAAGGCTAGAAGAGGATAAACGAATTAATTAAATAAATAAAAATTTATTTAATTAATAGAAGAATTAGGCTTAGATAATTAAATAAATAAAATATTTATTTAATTAGACATGACAATTTTAGGTGTCTACAGTACTCATAAATCAACCAAGTATTTGATAGCTTAACATAATTTTCTTGTCAAAGAAAACGTCATCTTGTCTTTGTTTTTGATAAGGAAGGATGCATCCTTGTTTTAAAGACAGTTTGGATTGTGGATGTTGATTGTGTGGTTGATTGGTAAATGGTCATTGTGTGAGTAGTTTGTCAATGTTTGTTTTTGGTATCTGCATGGATGAGTATGTACAAGGTGTTGCCATGTTTTTGTTTATTTTCGATGGTTTTTCATTGTTTTTTGGATTTTGTATTGTTTTGAATGTTTTTGGTATTTTGTTGTTGGTTTGAATGTTTTTGGGATTTTGTTGAGACATTTTCCAATGTTTTTGGTATTTTTGATGATTGCCTGAATGAAGAGTGTAATGACACATAAGACAATGTAGAATCCACTTTCATCAATAGGCTAAGGGTATTGCCCCCAGTTTTTAGACCTGACTATGAAAAGGTGGGATACTAGACGCATGGAGTATTTTCTTAATGACAGATGAATAACAAGCCATGGCTTTGGATGGATGGATGTATGTATGAAGTAAATGTGATCGCAACAAGTCTGAAAGACAATGGAGCCATAGCCTTTACGAGTGGCGCCTGTTGCCCAGGTTTTCACCATCGCACTTACGCAAGGTGCCACCGAAGTGGTTGTTCACCGTTTGGATGCATGATTTTTCTTTACGTTTTTTGAATGTTTTTGTATTTTCTTCAGGACATTTTGCTGAATGTTTTTGGTATTTTCTGGTATGCAGGGGAGCCTGATGCTTTGTACAGCTTTAGGTGTAAAACCGTTTGAGGTGCATGCTATTGATTGGATCTGCAAGCGGTTCTCCTTCTGATGTAGCCAGCTGATATGCCCCGGACCCGAACATAGCAGTGACAACATATGGGCCGAGCCAGTTTGATTCAAACTTGCCTTGATGTTCTCTGTTTGGTTGATTGCGAGGATTCTCTCGTAGAACAAGATCACCTACCTCAAATGTACAAGGTCTAACTCGATGATTGTAGCTTCTGCTCATGCACTGCTGATAGGCTTTGAGATGATTGTATGCAGCTTGTCGCTTCTCATCAAGTAACTCTAAGTCCTGAAGATGGGATACTCTGTATGCTTCATCATCGATGAGATTATGCAAGGAAACCCATAATGATGGTATCTCAACCTCAATAGGTAAGATAGCTTCAACACCATAGACCAACGAATAAGGAGTTGCGCCTGTAGGGGTTCGAATGCTAGTTCAATATGCCCATAATGCTGGATTCAGTTGAACATGCCAATCACGACCGGCATCATTGACTGTCTTCTTTAGGATCCTCAATATGTTTTTATTGGATGCTTCAGCCTGACCATTGCCTTGTGGGTAATAGGGAGTGGAAAAGCGGTGTTGGATATGAAATTTCTCACAAAGTTCACGGACATCCTGATTTTTGAAAGGAAGACCGTTATCTGTGATGATGGACATGGGTACACCATACCGGTAGATGATGTAGTTGAGGATGAATGAGGCGATCTGCTTGCCGATGACTTGGGTAAGTGGAACAGCTTCGATCCACTTGGTGAAATATTCGGTGGCGGTAATAATGAATTTGTGGCCATTGGATGAAGATGGATGAATCTTACCCACAAGGTCAAGGCCCCATTGACAGAAAGGCCATGGTGTTGTGATTGGTTGCAGTTCCTGAGCTGGTGCATGTATCAGGTCCCCATGAACTTGACATTTCTTGCATTTTCTGACAAAGTAGTAGGAATCATTTTCCATAGATGGCCAATAGTATCCAGCTCGCATGATCTTCTTGGCGAGTGATGGACCACTTGAATGAGTCTCGCAAATTCCTTCATGTACCTCTTCCAAAGCCTTTGGTATCTCATCTTGTTCCAGGCATCGAAGGAGAGTACCATCAAGACCGTGTCGGTATAGGGTTTCGGCAATAATGGTATATCGAGCATTTTGGCGAATGAAGGTTTTACGTTGGTTATTTGATTGGTTGGGAGGAAGGGTGTGATCGCGGAGATAGGTGTAGAACTCACCGTACCATGGGGATTCAGAACCGACAAGGCGACATATCATTTCAGATTCAGGGATATCATAAGCGGGGATCCAAAGCTATTCTACCAAGAACTCGTAGCGTGTTGAATTCTGTGGAAGATCTAGGAGAGATGCGATAGTAGCCATAGCGTCAACAGCTCGATTCTGATCTCTTGGTATCTGCTCAAAAGTGATAGTAGTAAATGATGCCTTTAGATTGTCCACCATTTGCTTATATGGCATGAGTTTATCATCTTTGGTCTGATATTCATCAGTTGCTTGTCGAATGACTAGTTGGGAATTGCCATATACTTGCAGTTCTTGTAATTTCCATTGTATGGCTAATCTAAGTCCTGTGATCAAAGCCTCATATTCTGCTATGTTGTTTGTGCATGGAAATGTGAGCCTGTAAGACTTTGGGATGCTATCACCTTGAGGTGTGATAAACAGAATGCCTGCCCCCGAGCCATGCCTAGTGTATGAACCATCAAAATATAGTTTCCATGGCTGTGCTTCTGTGATCATGAATATCTCTTCATCTGGAAAATTGGAAATGAGAGGATGATCACCTATGAATGGTGCATTGGCCAACTGATCTGCAATAACCTGACCTTTGATAGCTTTACAGTCTACATACTCGATGTCAAATTCACTTAGAATCATCACCCATTTGGCCAAGCGGCCTGTCAATGCTGCTTTGCTGAGTAAATACTTGAGTGGATCAATCTTTGCGATGAGTTGTACTTTGTGTGTTAACAGATAGTGCCTCAATTTAGTGGCTACTAAGATTACTGCTAGACAAGCTTGCTCAATAGGTGTGTAATTGAGTTCATAGCCTACCAGTGTGCGAGAGATGTAGTATACAGCACACTCTTTTCCTTCTGTATTATGTTGTGACAGTAGTACACCTAATGCTGTACTTGTCACTGAGATATAAAGTAACAACGGTCTACTTGGATCTGGTGGCATCAACAATGGTGGATTCATGAGATAGTCTTTAAGTGCCTGAAATGCTTGCTGGCATTTGTCATCCCATTGAAAGCAGATGTTCTTGTGTAGCAGGTGTGTGAATGGGTGACACTTATCAGCCAATTGTGCAATGAATCTTCGGATGGATTGAAGCCGCCCTTGTAATGTCCTTAGCTGACTGATATTCTTTGGAGGTGGCATGTCCATGTTAGCTTTTACCTTTGCTGGATCAACCTCAATGCCTTTGCTTGAGACAATGTATCCTAGAAGCTTCCCAGAAGTTACTCCAAAGACACATTTCTTTGGGTTGAGTCGAACATGGTATTGTTCCAGTCTATCAAAGATTTTATCTAAGATGTGGAGATGCCCTTCTCTAGTGAGTGATTTTGCTAGTAAGTCATCAACATAATCTTCCATCATGGTATGCATCATGTCATGGAAGATGGTGGTCATTGCTCTTTGATAGGTTGCTCCTGCATTCTTGAGACCGAAAGGCATTACATTCCAGCAATATGTGCCCCATGGACATGTGAAGGCTGTCTTATGTTGGTCCTCTGGTGCGATCTTTATTTGATTGTATCCTGAAAAGCCATCCATGAGTGAAAGAATGGCATGTCCCGCTGTTAGATCCACTATGATGTCGATATTTGGTAGGGGGAAATCATCCTTAGGACAAGCCTTATTTAGATCTTTGAAGTCAGTACAAATGCGGATGCCCCCTTTTGGTTTGCCAACTGGCACAATATTGGAGATCCATTCTGCATAATCAATTGGTCTAATGAAACCAACATCTAGGAGTTTCTTGAGTTCTGTTTTGACTAGCACTGCAATCTGAGGATGCATCTTATGAAGCTTCTTCTTGACAGGTTTGGCTCCTTCTGCTACTGTGAGGTGATGCATGACTAAATCAGGATCAAGCCCCGGCATGTCGGCATATGACCATGCAAAGTTGATCTGACGCTGCTGGAAGAACTCTATAAATTTAGGCTATTCCTCTGGAGTGAGAAGAGATGCCAGATGTATGATATGAGGATTTTCAAGAGTCCCCACATTGTATTCATTGGTTTCCTCGATAAGAATCGTGGATCGTTCCTGTTGTGTACTAGCAGGGAGAATGTCAAACCCTTCATCCTCAGGTGCCTTAGAGAGGTTTTCACTGTTGGATATGCTCTTTCTTTTTACTTTTGTCGGATCAAACAGCGCCACAGTGTGGTTTTCACTGGAAGATCCATGTTTTATTGTTATGTTTTTGCAGCTGAAAGGTTTGGCATCCGCCCCGAAGTATGCTGCGCTATTAAGTTCAATGGCAAATCCAGCTTTGTGATCCCCGCTTGGTAGATTATCCCTTAATTCCAAAAAGTCAATGATGGCCTCATTGTTTTGGAAGAGGTCAAGACATGGGGGATTCGATTGGTTCCATTCGATGAGTTCAGGGTGGATAATGGGCATCACTTCATCGATTAGGTTAAGTTCGTTAGATGTATCAGTGAGGGTTAAGACAGTGTGGTGAAGGTCGTTGATGGTACTCTCCCTATCAGAATCAGGCGTAGGATGAGATGTAGGGTCTGTGGAAGATGTTTCCAGCTCAGGTACCCAAGTGGTCTTTATCTGTGCTTCTCCGTAAATAGGGATGTCTTTGCGGGGCGGAGGTGGTGATGTGTCTTCCTCATCTGAAGTGTTAAGCTATACAGAATCAAATTCCCATTCATGTGAGTTGGTCTCTGAATCACTTTCCAACATCCGATTACTATACCATACTGGGATGTCGCTGGAGTTGAATACTGCAGGCGTGATTGGTTTATGTACTTTTGTCGTGATCGGTGCTGCAGGAATTTTGATGGGGATTAAAGGATTTGTTACTGGAAGTATTGGTAATGGTGACTCAGTGGCTTCTGCTGGAATTACTGGTGCCATAGATGTTGCTGCGGGTTCGGATACAGTTGTTGCTGTGAATGGTTTTATTGATGTGATGGCTGCCGCGGATGGGATTACTGATTCGATTGGTGGGATGTTTGGCATTGGTGATGGTTGCGGTGGAGTTTTGAGCCTCAATGGGGTAGTGGGGATAGTACTTGATGGTGCTTTGATTATGAAAGGTGTCCTCTTTGTAGTAGGTGGGCAAAATGGTTTGCTAGGTTTTCCTTTGAATCTGAGTTTAGGAAGGATCTCTTTTTCAAAACCTAGGCTTGTATTACCTTTGGGCTTGAGTTCTGGTAGTAGAGGTTCATGTTGTCCTTGTTTGTAGTATCCCAAAGCACTCTGACCATCATATCCCATTCTTTGCATAATGAGGAGGCCTTTGCCATATTGTTCCGTAGGAAGTGTAACTTGCGGTTTGTCAGTGGTGATGGGATCTTTATAGATCCAGTCCGCTAGGTCCTCATCTTGTGTTTCTTCCTCTTGACTCTTTCCAAGGACGAAAGGTGTCAAGGCACATGCTGGCGTGATTAGTGGTTGCTAGAGTAATTGCTGTGATTTACCATGTGTTCTAGGAGAAGTGGGCATTTGTCCCACACAAAAGAGCTGACTCAAGTTGTATTCTCCAGGACCTTCCTCTGCTACTTTCATCTTTAGCTTTTCTTGCTTGGGTATAGGGGTGTTCGAACTGGCAAGAGAGGCGGGACTTACATATGATGTGGAGGAAATGGCTTCCCTATTATTAGGAACAGTAATCTCTGGTTGATGGCTGATATTATGGCAAAATGCAAAGGGATTTACATCGCCCAGGATTGTGATCTCTGCACCATTATGTGGGAACTTGATACATTGATGGTAGGTAGATGGAACAGCTTGCATGGCATGTATCCAAGGTCTCCCTAATAATAGATTATATGGCAGAGGAAGGTCCAGAACCTGACAGATGATGTGCTTTACCACAGGGCCCACTCAGATTGGTAGTACCACAGCTCCTTTGGATGAACGCTCTACATCATCATAGGCCTTGATGGTGATCTTCTTGCGAGGATCCACTGATTCTATTGCATATCCCAATACTGTGACCAACTGTAGTGTACAAATGTTTAGGCCTGCTCCATTATCGATCAAGACTCGCTTGATCCTGTGTTGGTTGATAAAGCCTTCAATGTGTAGCGAAGCATTATGAGGTTGTTGGAAAGAAGAGTTGTCACTTTCGGAAAAAGTGAGACAAGGTGATGACTTTAGATTTCCAACCATGGCTTGAAATTGGTCCGTATTTAGATTTGCGGGGACTGATGCTTCTTGGAGTGCTTGATCCAAGATAGTTTTATGAGAGGGTGACAGACGCAAAAGCTCCAAAATGGATATAAGTGCAGGGGTTTTGTCTAATTGTTCCACAAGATTGTACTGCTTTGGGACGGAGGTGGTGCCCTGTGGAGCTGCCTTGATGGTGACCTTGCCACGACGTGTAACAACATTGCAATTTGAGGTGGGATTTTTGAAGGTTATGGTTGCAACTTGTTCACTGGCATCATACAGATGATTTACAGTGTAGTTATACGCAGCCTGCGTATAATCAGTGGTATCAGTGCCTCGCTGGGAAGTGGAAGGACCGCTTTGATCTTGTGATGGATGTGGATTTTTGAACATCTGATGATCATTATTGGTTGTTTTTGGGTCGTGTCCTTCAATTTCAATTTCTCCTTGGTCAATAAGATCCTGAATGAGATCTTTCAATCGGTGATAATTACTTGTCTTGTGTCCTCTTCCTTGATGGAACTCACAATGTTCAGTATCTCTCCACCATGTCGGTTTGACTTGAGGCTCATAGTTTGATAGCTTAGGTAGAGTGACCAAATTCTGAGAAATGAGTTGTTGCAACACTGTTTCAATGGGTTCCCCTAAGGGAGTGTATGTGCGTTTTTGTTTTTGCTGACGAGGTCTAGGTTCATCATGAGATGTGATGCGACCTTGATTAGGAGGAACATTTGTGTTATTCTGAGGTGGAGGATTTTGTCCTGCAAACCGAACCACAGGTTGTGCATTTTGTATAGTCCGGGCATCCACAACCCCATTGTTGACGATATTCTTGTTTTTATTCCAAAAGCTTGGTTTATCACTATTGAAGCGTGGGCGAGGACCATCTTTTTGTTCATTAAAGATTTTCATGAGTCCTTTCTTGATAAGTGCCCTTTCACATTTCAAACCCTTGGTGATCATATCATTAAAAGAGTCTATGTCTTTGACATCCAGGTGAAATTCCATTTCTTCATTTAAGTTGGAAATGAATATTTCCACTAGTTCTCATTCAGGTAACTGAAGAGAACGTCTGCTAGACATTTGGCGCCATCGTTGCAGGAATACTGAAAATAGTTCACCTAGTTTTTGTTTAGTGTTGCACAGATCAGCCATGGTAATGTCGCGTTCAATGTTATGAGAGTAATGAGCTAGAAACTTCTGGATGAGTTCCTCAAATGTTCTAATGCCACCTGGTAGTCGGGAAAACCATGATGTGGATGTTCCTCCCAAGCTTTGGGGAAAAAGGCGCATTAGGTATGTGTCTTCATATGCCACTTCGAGACAAGTAGAATGAAATTCTTTGACATGATCACGGGGATCTCCCTTTCCTCTATATTTTTCAAATTTGGGTGTTTCGAATCCTCGTGGAAAGGGTGGCATATAAAGATTCTGATCAAAAGGATAAGGACAGATGTCATTGAGTGAGAATTGGTTAGTTTTGACACCACTATGAAGTTGTTGGGCGAGATTCTCGACTTGTTGCCACAACATCTCCATTTCAGTTGGAGGAGGAGGTGGTGGGTTACCTCGAGGAATGTTATATCTGATGGGATCTCTACCTCTTTCCTCTTCATGGTGACTTTGTCTTTCTGAAGCTTGTCTCAATTGGGCAAGATCAAAGTCAGAGGGGAGTTTGGCTCCTTCTTGAGCGAGTTTTAAGAAGTGAGCATCTGCATTGCTCCTGAGTATTTCGTCAAACAGTCTGTTAAAGAGAGGGTTATGCTGAGCCCTTTCTATTGTTGCAGGAGTAGGAGTACTTGGGTTTTCATCATTTGCATTTCCTCCAAGTGCTTCTTGAAATTCATTGAGATTTTCCTCTTCTTCTTCTTCTATTTCTATTTCTCGTTGCCTTGACTGTGATCGGGTTTGAGCCATTTTGTTTATGAGTCTTTGTTGAAGTTGATTGAAAATGATGATGAGTTTTTGATGAAATGAGAGATTGATGATTGGTGAATTGTGTTGCATGTGGATCTCTAGCACTTTTAAGGTAGATGTAACCGAAATTCTTTCTTTGAATTGCTTGTTTGTTTTGATAAGATTTGATGTGATAAGGTGCAGAGAAATCTGAGATGTGTTACAGATTTAACTACCTAGTAATGAGAGGATTCACTCATGAACTAGTTTTAACCTGCGTAGATGTGTCTCTTAGGATGAGCTTATCCTAGATGTAGAAACAATCTAAAAAGTGATGTGATGTGTTTGATTTCAAGCAATATCTAAAAAGGAATCTTGGGACAAGAACCTCTTAATGTTTTGAGAGTTGGGACGGATTGATGATGAAGTGATGATGTATGAGTGAGATGATGGATGAAAAATGTTTTCAACTTCAATAAAAACTCTGTGTTATAAATGGGACAAACTCTACCTCTTCCCTTTCAGGTGTTGTAGGTGTTTCTCGAGCTGTATTGTAGGTGATGCAGATGTTGGGGGAAAAGTTGGGATTAATCTTTCCTCCTTGATTTTTGTGATAACGCAGAGCTCTATATTGCATAAAAGCTCTGTGGTTCAATGATTCTGAATCAAACTCGTTTGTTTTACCTTGAAGGTATAGACGCATGCGATGTAGAAAGACTCTATGGGAGACAAAGATTTGTCGATTGATATAGAAGAATTTCTTCCTTTTGATTAAAGCCTTTGAGCTCAATGGTCTTCTTTTCAAGTTGATATTCTGATGACACTTCTTCTTTCGCAAGATGTGAAGAATGGTCATAAAAGTTGTGACTCTGTGTTGTTTGCACTTTGTTTTTGGTATTTTTGGTTGTGTTGACAGATGTTGGATGAATATTGTGTTTGTGGGATTGATTTTTTTTTATTTTTCTTTGACAAGAAAACAAAGCAAGCACACAAACACAAGAATGTTGCCTAAAAAGGCACAAATGAGTATGGGTCTATATTAACCCAATCCTTGGACTTGTTTTTGACCCTTCCTTTAGATGTATTTTAAGGTGTATTTCCAAAGCCTGAAGTCGGCTCAATTTGCACTAGGTCTGTAAAACGAACACACTTCAAACACTCTTTATCCCTAAGGTCAAATGGCCAGTTGTGATAAATTTAGCCCACATCTTGATATTTCTTCGACTTTGGTACTACATACCTTATGAATCCCGCCGTGGCAGGTAAGGATGTGATATACTAAGTCTTGCACGAGCATAACAAATAGATGATCCCTATGATGGGGGAGTCACCACTTTTATCAAGCCACAAGTGACTTTTCAAAAAGCTATGTTTCTACTCAAGAAAATATGTATGGTGAGTATCTTGGGAGCAAAACCATCTATGCTCTTGCACTAAATTATATCGCAAATATCCTCAATCAATAGAACAGGGGGGCTACTACTTAAAGGTGTTTAGTCATGTTTGATGTTTTTGGACATAAGTTCATTCTGCAGTGACTCACTTAAGAGCCTTGTAACTGGTGGTGGGGCCCATTTGTCCTTTTGGCCAGTTACACTGTAGGAACAGCTATACCCAAGGCTACAGCTTTCGCTTTCACCTGATTTCTATAGCGGCTCGAAGGATTTACCGCTCGAGGTCGTTCCCAAGAGTATCGATCCCTTGGCAGGCCTCTCTTAAAAAGATAAAATTTGAGTGATACTAACACTTTTCTCTTGCACCTAGGACCACGAAAGCCAAGGGAGAGGATAGTGTGTGTTAGAAGTAGGACCACTCGACCAACTCTTTGCACAAGTGTGCCAAGCACGAAAGACACTTGTTCTTTTTAATCTGCCATTGCAATGTGATCTAACTATTTGGAGATGTTGTTCCAACATTCATGGTGTTCTTTTTAACTTTAAATGCGAAGGTTTTGAGTAAACTAGAATTTTGGAAATCCTGGTCAACTGAATTTAAAGTACGTATGCATGAAGTAAAATTGCTTGCAAAATTGAGACAAGTTGATTGTGAATTTTATTTGCAACAAAATTTTGAAGTGTGGATTGTAAATTTTAGGCCTGAATTGATGCAAGGAAATTAAATTTGTGTTGTTGATTTTAAGCACCAAAAGAAAATGAGTCCTAACTTGCAATGAAAGCAAATTTGAAGTTGTTGTTCTTTTTACCTTGCAATAAAGAAAGATGAATTTTCTTTTAAGCACCAAAAACAAGTTTGAGGTTCATTTTATGCACTCCAAAATAAAATGTGAGGTTTATTTTAACTTGTACAAGAAGGGGGAATGGATTTCTTTTTAACCAACTTTTGCTGAAAGAAAGTAAAAAAAAAAGAAACTTAAAGCCTCTAAACTAACTCCTTCCCCTGCACAAAATAGATTAGAACCTGCATACAATCAGTGATCAAATGTTAGTGTGGGCTTACACAAGCCTAAATTTTGATTTTGGTTACAAATTTTACAAATCTTGATCCTGAAATGCCCTGAAATTTGACTAAGTCTGAAATTTGGAGGATCTTCCAAAAACTAGATTTTGCATTACAACTCCTAGAGGTCTGAAACCCCTCTCAAACATCCTGACAATATATATGGAATATAACTTAAAGTATAAGGAAGAGAAAAGAGAAGAGGAAATGTCACTTATACTTAAATGTTATATTCCATATATATTCTGCTTCCAACAAACCTAAGAAAAATAATTTTATCAATTACAAGGCCTTTTTTTACAACGTTCTGTTACAATAGCGCTAGTCTGTGTGAAAACAGAAGCGCTACTTTAACACAAACGTGCTAAAATATTACAAAAGCACTAAAAGAAAAGATTTTTACAACAATAACAAAATGCTAATATAAATACAAAAGCGCTAATTCATGAACAAAAGCGCCAATATAAATACAAAAGCGCTAATTCTTTGACAATAGCGCTATTGTAAGAACAAAAGCGCTAAAAGACAAAAAACAATAGCGCTAAAACGCAACAAAAGCGCCAAAGCGTGACCTGTGTGTCAAATTCAACATTCAAAAATGTTAGTTGTCAAAAAACAATTGTTTGTTTAAGTCTTTGGATTCACGTCGGGTTCACCAAATGATGCCCTGCAAAATGGACAAGATTAGTAAATGACAAACAACACAAGAAACCAGAAAATCGTTAGTGTTAGTCAATCAAAAACTAATCTAAATAGGCATACCAAGAGAGACACTAAAAACATGAAAGCATATTTAACTAAAGAAGCAAATATGATGAGGCATCTCCAAATACCTCCTAACATGCTCTTAGCTCTTTCTCCCTTGTTCCTCTCCTCTCCAAGTTCCAAAATAGTGTAGCTCTCAACAGCTTTTTGCACTATGGATGCTTATGGAGGTTTGAGATTCAAATATTGCTCTAAATGTAAATAAAGAAGCTAATATTAAGGTATTGATATTAAAATGATTGATTTTATCCAAAATGACAAGATATTAATTGATTATGCTAAAATGCTCTCTTAAAATGTCTATAGCTTAAATGCATACAAGTTTTCAGGATCTGGATTATGAAGGAATGGGCTCTATTTATAGGAAAAATGGAGCAATGGATGGCCAGGATTGAAGGGTTTAATCAAGGGTCAAGCTTGAAAGTTGGGGATCCATGTGCACAATTGGCACCAATGAAATGATGACAAATGTCCACATAGGGTTGGGTTGAAAGAAGAGGTTGGAGGCATTAAAGGCCTGAAAAGACCTCATGTTTATCTAAAGGCTAAGGGTCAAGTCTAAATTAAGATTACCCATTGAATTAAGAGTTAATCCAAGGATAAACCTTTGTGCAAATGATTAAGAGATAATCATGGTCAAAGCATTAAAGGCTTGATGAGACCCTTGGGTTGAGTAGAGGTTGAGTCAAAACAAATGTTTTAACCATGTGGGAGGGTTGAATTAACCATTAATGGTTATTGGAGACTTTGGGGATTAAGTGGTTGAAAGTTGGAAGCCTTTAATGGTTATCAAAGACTTTGAGCCATTGAGTGGTTGAAGGTTGAAAGCCTTTAATGGTTATCAAAGACTTTTAGACTTTGAGAAGTGACTCCATTTTGCTTATGAATGTGACAATAATTAGGGGATGGATTAGGCTAAATAGGAAGGGGTTAGAAGAATCTAGAAGGGGAATAGATTTTTGCAAGTGGATTTGGTGGGTGAGGGAAAATAGGATTTTATTAAAAATAAAAATTCATTTATTTCAATAAATGTGTGCAAGTTGCATTTGTAGGAAAATGCAAGTGGGGTGGGGATAATGATTTAAATAAATGTTTTATTTAATTTATTTAAAAGAGGAAAAGGGGATTTAATTAAATAAATTGATTTTATTTATTTAATTGATTGAAATTTGATTTAATGAATGAATTAAAATAAATTGAATAATTTATTTAATTAATAGAAGAATGTTTGGGGATGAATTAATTAAATATTTATTTAATTAACTGATGGCTAGTGGATTTTTAATCAAATAAATACAAAATATTCACTTAATTAAAATGGACAGATTTGTGTGACTACACATAGTCTTCTTGTCTTTTTAGTTTGATTTCCTCTATTTTCTTTTGGAGTTGTAAGTGCACTATCTCTTATGCTTTGTCTATGATATCATTAGGTTCTTCAGAAGTTTCTTTAGTAGATGCATCTGATAAAGGTTTGGGACCCCATTCATACTCATTTGAGTATGTTTATGAATCCTCTACTTGCATTCTTCCTGTATATGTGTCATGAATGTTTAGTGGTGCAAACAATTCTTTAATTCCTTCCATCTCTTCTCTCAATCTTCTAGGATTTCTACTTCTTGTAGTGTTATTGCAGATATAGTTGGAACTTGGTTACAAGCTGCTTCTTCTCTCTTGATTGCCAGTTCTTCTTGTTCTTTCTCATACTCTTCCTGAGTTTTCTGAGTATTTATTTCCTGTGATGTTTGATGTAGTATCTTTTTCCTCCACTTAGACTGATGATGAGAAGTATGTTTTTTATCTAATGACTCCTCTAAATGGTATCCAAGTCCAACTTTATCATTTGTAGAATTAGTTTTTAGCTTAATACGTTTAACAATGCTTTCTTGACACTTTCCCAAAGGATCAATACCTGAATATCCCATCCGTTGAATCATCTTATAGCCTTGACCATATTGTTAAGGGGAAATCTCGCAGTGTTGCACTTCTTTGTTGTCACTTTCTTCTTTGAAAATCCATTTGAGAACATCCTCCTCTTCTATTTCATCTGCAAGGGAAGTAGAGGACTATACAAAAATACCATCATAAATGACATTTAGAGTTGAATTTTGTGGTTTCATAGCCTCAGATGGTTTTCTAGACTGTCTTGGTGATGGGGGAAGAGACATTAGTGAAAGTACATGTTCTATCTTGTATCCATCCATACAAGTACTTGTGATTTTCAATTTCTTTTCTAAGTCTTTCATCAAAGTTTCCAAACTTTTAGCTGTAGATGCTGCTCTGTTATGAGGAAAAAAGGTATCAACACACTATTTCATTGCATTACAGGTGTAGCTTGTATTAGAAGGAGTACTGACTTCAACTCCATTATAAGGAAATTTCAAGCACTGATGATATTTAGATGGTACTACTTGCATTTCATGAATCCATGGCTTGCCAAACAAGATGTTGTAGGAAAGAGGAAGGTCAAGCACTTGAAAAATAATAGATCTTTCCACAGGTCTTACCCTGATCGACAATAGTACCAGACCTTTAGAGGTTCTCTCTTCTTCATCACAAGCTTTGATTTTTATTTTCTTTGCTGGATCAATGACATTTTTAGAAAATCCCAACTGTATCAGTAAATTGTAGGTACACATATTCAACCTAGTGCCTCCATCTATCAAAGCAAAATTGACTCGGTGTTTATGGATCATAGCTTCGATGTGTAATGGTTGGTTATGTGGATAATTCAGTGAATTGTTATCTTCTTTAGAGAAGGTGAGGTAATGAGGCAAAGTCAAGTGACACACCATAGATTGAAATCGATCTACATCTAAATCTTTTGGGACATTAGTAGTGAGAAAATATTTGTCCAGGATCTCTCTATGAGCAGAAGAGATCTTAAGCAGTTCAAAAACGGAGATTTGAGCAGTAGTTTGTTTTAATTGTTCAACAATGTTGTAACTAGGAGAGGATAATGAAGCCAACTGCTTAGATTTAGCCGTGATCGTATCTGGTGGTCTGTTTGAATAAGTTGGTAGGTTTGATGTTGTTTGGTCAGGAGTTGAGGAACTAGCTCCTTTGAGAGTAACCTTCTTTTGAGCGTGGGTTACAACATTTGTAGTTTGCATTTTATTTTGTTTATCTTTGACTATGATCACGTTTCAATACTTAGATTGGTAAGATTCATTCATGTTGAGCACATTGTCATTGTTGGCATAGGTGTAATTGACTTTGGAACCTCCCTTGGATTTTGAGGAATCACCTTGTTCATAAGCAAGTAAAGGATCTTTGAAGGCTTTGTGATCAACATTAGTCGTGTGGTTTCCAATAATAATTTTTCCAGCGTCGATGAGGTCTTGAATCTCATGTTTGAGTTTCATGTAGTTGTTTGTTGTATAACCCTTGTTTCGATGATATTCACAGTACTCATTTCCCCTCCACCATTTGGGTTTAACTTCTGGATCATATGGTCTAGAGTTGTAAGGCAATGTGATCAGATCTTTTGCCAATAGAATCTTAAGAGCTGATTCATACAATTCTTCCAAAGGAGTGAAATCACATTTAGGCTTTGAAAGCTAAGGCTTCTCTTTAAGCCACTCTTTTGATTTCTTATGATGATTTTCCACAATAGTTTCAGCCGCTTTGAAAGCTTGTGTGCTGCTAGCTAGATTAATTATTGCGGGTTTTAATTTTGGTTTAACAGTATCCACCACTCCATTATTAACAACATTTTTGTTTTTATCTTTGCCACATTTCCAATATTTGTTCTTCTCTTTGGAACTAGGGCCTTGCTATGTTTCTTTATAAAGTGATATATCTCCTTTCCTTATAAGCACATCTTCCATTTTGAGGGCACTATCTACCATTTTGTTGAATGAAAGATATACTTGCATTTGGATATTGTATTTCAATTTAGGAAACAGGTTATTGACAAAAATGTCCATAATGTACAAACGAATGTTGAGATACCGACAAATACAAAGAGTGTAAAGGTTGATAATGTACATGATACTAATGTTGAGGATAACAATCCTCTGGATACAGATGTACAGGATGAGGTTACAGTTCCTAGGAAGGAACCGACAGTTACTCAGACTGAACCAAGTGGCGAAGCCATTGGTGCAATTGAGGAAGCTATAAAGGATAAATCATTAGAGGAGAAGAAAGGGGAATTTGGCAGGGAACCGATAGTCGGTCCATAATTATTGTCAATTGACACCTTGCAGGTTGAAAAGAAAATCATAACCGAGATGAGCTCTACTGAACTTATGATGATGGTTGTACAAAAATTGATGAAGGAGGGATCTATGGATAAAAAGATTATTGATCAGTCTATCACTGTTTTGCATAGACTAGTCCTAGAGTGCAAGTTTGACAGAGAAGCGAGCCCAACTGGCAAGCTTAAGATAATTACAGAGCACATTTCAAAGGATTTTCAATCCTTACAACAAATTTCAAACTGGCAAGCACTGGAGAGGTTCACATAGGCAAAAGGAGCTACATTTGGTCAAGTGATCGAGTCTGAGAGGAAGAAGATTAATGAAAGGTTGAAATCGATGCACAATTCTTTAAAGCAATGTATAAATATTTACAGAGTATGTTGTAACACAGACATTCTTACATTTAATTTGGATAAGAAGATTAAGGAAACTCAGGAGAAAATTGCAGGTATAGCCAATTCTTTTGATGAACTGAATTAATTGACTACATCCATTGATGGTCAGATTTTGGTTTTTGAAGCCCAAATTTCTGTTCTTGAGACAAATAAAGAAAAAATCATAAGAAGAGCCAGAAGTCTTAGAGGTTTGGTGAGTCCCCGGTTGGATTCACTTAGTGTACATAAGAAGGAGTGTATGGATATGGTTGGTAAGCCCACACCGACAGAGTTAAGTGAGAAAGAGTCATTTGCCCATATGCTAAATGGACTTGTATCTATTTCTGACACTTTCAAATTTGGTTGGGATACTTATCTTGAGCTATTGGAGAAGGCTTATCCAGAATTTTTTAAATAAGTTAAGCTCTAGTAAGGTATCTTTGGGATATTCATTGTACAGTCTTTTCATTCTTCATCCTGGTTTTGAATTTTTGGTATTCTTTTTGGAATTTTTGATGGCATTGATGTCAAAGGGGGAGAGATATTGATGTGAAAAAGAAAAAGAGAGAGTTGTACACATTAGGGGGAGTATATAGATGGAGATATAGAGATATGGATTATTTTATATTGATGAATATTCAACTTAGGGGGAGAAAGCTCAAGATGAAACCGACAAATGAAACCATGATCATTTTTCACATGAGTGTTGCCATCAATGCCAAAGGGGGAGATTGTTGGCAATTGACACTCAATTGGTTGGTTTCACTATGTTGTCATTGATGGCAACATGGTATCGTGTTTCGGCTTCATTGTTTGGTTCAGTTGTGTACCAACATGCACTTCATAGACACTACACCGACACCGACACCGACAGGATGGAAGGATTTCTTTGGTTACCGACAATGTAGGATGACATGGTTTAGAATAAGGTTATCGATATTGAAGGCCGACATCTTTTGGATCCAGCATCAGAAATTATTTTTATATTCATGTATTTATGTTATCTAGCTGACATATATATTGATATTGTAATTATCTTTATAAGCCGATATAAGGCATGATAAATTGTATAGGGTATATAGGTCAGTTGGGTTAGATCATTTTGATATATTATGTGAATATGTATCAGGAAGGAATTAGTGAAGGAGATGTGAAACATATGAGAGAGATCGTGCATGTGAGGATATTTTTGTAAAGGGGTATTACGGTAAAGGGTTTAGGGTTTCAGATCGGAACAGACAAAGCTTAACCAGAATTGTATTCAGGCATAGAAGATGCTATCTTAGTAGTTCATCCAGTTCTTCAGATTGTCGTCTAGATCTAATGTAGTCAATGAGGCTCCTTTTGTAATTGAGCAGTGTGCTCTAGATTGTAAGCCTTCCTGCAAGTGCAAGCCCCTATATTTTATAATATCTCTTCATATGGCCAGTGAATTGATATTGTGGGTCACAAATCCCACCATGTTTTTTCCTCTTTGAGGTTTTCCACATATAATTTTGTGTGTTATTGTATTCATTTATGTGATTGGCTTATTGGTTTCTTTACTTCTTTCAATTATATATGTACCGGTATACTGGTTGGTGTATGCATGCTTTAATAAGGTTAAAATTAATCATACTAGTAGAACACTGATTCAACCCCCCCCCCCCCCCCCTCTCAGTATTCTTGGATTATAACAATTGTAAAAACTAGAAATATTGATAATTGTAAACACAATTTCAAATTACCAATAGAATGAGAAAAATTAAAAAAAATATTTCTAATATAAACCTTAGTTGTAAACACACAAACAACAACATAGTTTCACAAACCTACAAAAATGAAGATTCGTCATAAAAAAATATTTATTCCAAGATTTATATAATAAATGATTACAACAATGGATATGATACTATGACATATATGAGAAAATGATATGCAAATCCTACACACCGTGAGCTAGCTTATAACAATTTAATCAAATTAAGATACAAACATTATGACTACATTTATTTACACATGTTTCATAGTTTGGAAGTGATCCAATATATCACCAATAGCTTTCCATGATGGAATAGAAGAATTACAAGTTTAATATACGAAAATAATAATAACATAGAAAAACATATAGTGTTAGGATAACCGGTGGACAACTGAGAGGGGGGGGGTGAATTAGTTGTCAACATATTATGAAACTTTAAGCACTTAAAACCTTTTGCCAAAATGCATAAACAAAATACCAGGATAGAAGATATATCAATTAAGCACAAACATAAACCATAAACCAAATATCATACACATAACACCAAGATTTGTACGTGGAAAACCCGGTAAAGGGAAAAACCACGGTGGGAAGCCTACCCACAATCAAATGATACTTCTGCAGTAAGTATGTGATTACAATAAGAGGGGCCTGCACATACAGGAAGGTACACTGGCCAGAGCACACTGCTCATCACAAAAGGAGCCTCACCGACTATAGAGAAATCCAAACTATAATCCAGAAATAAGAATGAATTGCAAGAATAACATCTCCTATGCTTGAGTACAGTTCAGATTAATCTCAATACCTAAGGTCTTAAACCTCTTACACAATCCCAATTCGATCACCTATAATCGACCAAAACCTCGTCATATTGTTACAACTTTATTCACCCATAGATAATCCCATAACCCACATCCCATAATCTACAAAGAAATATTACATCATATATATATCAACCCGGAACCTAAACAATTAGGTCGGCCACCTAAAAGACAATAAAATAAATCCATTACATAATCACACAAATTGATGATAAACCAAGTCATCCTAAGACCAAAACAACATAAACAAATCAATAAATCCAACCAATAATGCATCGGGAGCATCCTCCAACACGTTACATAAACCGGTCCATAACCTAGCAGAATAGAACCGGACCTAAAATAGGTTGCCATAAGCCAAATCCAATACCACCAATCAACTGGAACATGAACATGATAACCATCAGCATCCTGATAACCTTATAGAAGCCGCACCAACACCACTTATCGGATTCATCAAAAGATCTTCAACAAAGCTATACCAGTAAAACCCTTACCGGTAACCAAAAGGATTACTAGAACAAAAGGTAACTTTCAGATCATCAAATCCCAAACCAACTGAATGTGATACACATCAGGAACACATGAGTAAACAATCCAAACCAATTCAACAAACTGGAATATAACGAACAATATCTACAGATCAATATCATAAACCAACCACTCTATCAGAACCCGATAGACAACCAAAACAACTAGTGTTGACATTAATGACAAAACATCAATGCAACACATAATCAATTCCTCCAAATTACCAACAATCTCCCCCTTTGGCATTGATGGCAACACTAGATGTGAAAAACATCCAAGTGCCAAGAAATGCCAAACAAGTCTCCCCCAATGGAAGACAACCAACAATCTCCCAAAAAGATATAACAATGAAGCTCTGAACCAATAGACCAAACTCCCCCTATGAATGGTATCTTTATTAAGATCTACCACTATTTTTTATAAGTATATCTCTCCTACTTTGACATCAATGCCATAAATTTGACATAAGCATCAAAGAAAAATCATAAATCCTTTGAACCATATAACTAACTACTCCCCCTGAGTAGTAGCATCATCAAATCAATCCAGAATGAATGATAGCTCTGATAAATGCATACCGGATTAATGCCAATCAACATCACTCAAGTCTCTACTAGAGGGGTAGAAACCACTAATCTATCTTTGAAGTACTCAAATGTTTCCTTAGGCAAAGGTTTAGTGAAGATATCTGCAATCTTCTCTTTAGTACTCAAATCTGTCTTTGAAGTACTCAAATGTTTCCTTAGGCAAAGGTTTAGTGAAGATATCTGCAATCTTCTCTTTAGTGTTCATATAAACCACTATAACTTCATTTTCTTCAACCTTCTCCTTCAAAAAATTATACTTGATAGAAATGTGCTTTGTCTTAGAATGAAATACTAGATTATTTGATATGTTAATAGCAACAGAGTTATCATAGTGAAGAACTACCGGTTCATTACAGTCTACCCTTATATCCTTCAACATTTGCTTCATCCATAGAACTTGTGTACAATTAGTAGCAACAACAACATATTCAGCTTCAGTAGTAGATAAAGAAGTACATGACTGTTTCTTGCTAATCCATGAAACAAGTTTCTTTCAAAGAGAGAAAGCTCCACCGAATGTTCTCTTTTGGTCATCAACATCTCCAACCCAATTTGCATCTGTATATGCACATAGTGTAAAGTCGTCATTTTTAGGATACCATAAACCATACTCAGTTCTTCCTTGTAAATACCTAAAAATCCTTTTCACCACACTCTCATGATTCTCTCTAGGGTCACTCTAATATCTTGATATAATAAAAATTGCATTCATTATATTAGGTCTAGTCTGAGTCAAATATAACAAACCTCCAATCATAGATTTATACCTTGTAGGATTTACCAGAGCTGTTATATCTTTGTCAATTTCTCACTTGTAACCATAGGAGTACTAACCGGTTTAGAATTTTCCATACCAAATTTCTTCAACAACTCTCTAGAATACTTAGTTTAAAAGAT
Organism: Cryptomeria japonica; assembly: GCF_030272615.1. Lineage (NCBI taxonomy): Eukaryota > Viridiplantae > Streptophyta > Pinopsida > Cupressales > Cupressaceae > Cryptomeria > Cryptomeria japonica. The sequence goes on along the minus strand of NC_081408.1, from coordinate 451,458,155 downwards.
GAAAATACCTTTGTCAGTCTGAGTAATCTGCAAACCTACAAAAAATCTCATCTCCCCAATCATAGACATCTCAAATTCATTCTTCATATTATCAAAGAATTCCATACATAACTTGTCCTCACCTCCAGAAATGATATCATCAACAAAGACCTCAACGATGAATATGTCATCATCAATGATCTTATAATACAAGTTACTATCAGCATTACCTTTAGTGAAGCCAAGCTTCAAAAGATATTTATCCAATCTAGCATACCAAGCTCTAGGGGCTTGCTTCAATCCATATAAATCTTTCCTTAACTTGCGAACCATGTTTTTGTCATCTGAAAGTGAAAATCCATCAAGTTGCTCAATGTAAACTTCATCTTCAAGATCTCCATTCAGAAATGCACACTTGACATCCATCTGATAAAACTTGTTGTTCTTATGTGAAGAATAATCAAGAAATAATCTCATAGCTTCAATCCTAGCTACCAGAGCAAAATTTTCATCATAATCAATTCCTTCCTTTTGAGAATATCCTTTGCAAACCAATCTAGCCTTTTTTCTCACAACTTGTCCATATTCATTTAATTTATTCCTAAAAACCCATTTAGTTCCAATAACATTCTTATTTTTAGGCCGGGGAACTAAAGTCCATGTGTTGTTCTTTTCTATCTGATCTAATTCCTCTTCCATAGCTTTCATCCAACATTCATCTTTACATGCTTCAATTACTGATGCTAGTTCAATTTGAGAAATTAAACATACCTTTTCAGCTGCCAACCTTCTTGTCATCACTCCTTTGCTCTTGTCTCCAATGATATAATCTTCTGAATGATTTAACTTTACATACCTAGGAGTCTTCTGATTTTTTGTTTCTCTCCTTTGATCTTCAGTTAAAGTTGAATTTTTTGATATTACTGGGGTAAATGGTTCAACATTATGTTCCGGTACAGGTGCTACCGATTCAGTTATGATCATTTCCACTTCCGGTTCCCTCTCATAAGTTATGATTTGGCTTTTGTACTGCTCATCCACCTTGACATTAGCACTCTCCACAATTCTCTGCAATATTTTTCTATAACATCTATATGCTTTGATTTCATTAGAATAACTAAAAAATATTCCTTCATCACATCTAGGATAAAACTTTCCAATGGAATCATCTCTTTTGATATATCATTTACTACCAAAGATTCTAAAATACTTAATTATAGGTGTATGACCAAACCATAACTCATAAGGTGTCTTACCAGTGTCTCCTTTGATATGTACTCCATCGAATGTGTACACTGCCATGCTAACAACTTCTCTCCAATAGATATGAGGCAAGTTAGCTTCCATCATCATAGTTCTAGCCACATCCAAGATACTTTTGTTCTTCCTTTCCACAACACCATTCTACTGAGGTGTCCAAGGTGCAGACAACTGTCTCCTTATCCCATTCTTCTCACAAAAACTGTTAAATTCATCGGATGTGAATTCACCACCCTGATCGGATTTTAAGAATTTAATCTTTAATCCTGTTTCTGTCTCAACTTTAGCTGTAAAGATCTTAAACTTTTCAAAGGCTTCATATTTCTCCCTTAGAAAAGTAACCCACATCATTCTATAATAGTCATCAATGATTAGCATGAAATATCTATCACCCTGAATTTTTTTTTATTCTAGCAGAACCACATAAATCGGTATGAATAAGATCGAGAATATCATTAGATTTGTCTTGTATACTCTTAAAATAAGTTCTAACTTTCTTACCCATTTTACATTCCTTACATATCCGATTATAAGGCTTCACAATCTTAGGTAAATCTCTACTACCTCAGTAGAACTAATCTTTACAATGCAATCAAAATTCACATGACACAACCTCTTATGCCATAGCCAACTTTCATCAATTTGTGCAATCAAACATGTCTTATCACCGGAGTTCAAATGAAATTTGTTTCCTTTAGTCTGAGTACCGGTTGCAATCTCCAATCTAGATCTATTGATGATTTTGCATTTTCCATCCTTGAACTGTAATTGACATCCCTTATCCCACCAACTGTCCTACACTCAAAAGATTATTCCTTAAACCTTCAATATAATAAACATTATCAATTTTATGCTTACCATCCAATGATATAGTTCCTCTTCCTCTGATCATGAATGCTTTGTCATCTCCAAATCTAACCAAACCACCATCAAATTCTTGTAAGGATAGAAATATCCTTTTATCTCCAGTCATATGATGTGAACATCCACTGTCTATCACCCATTCATCCTTATCTTCAACTTTAGCAGCAATGACCTTTTCTTCATTTTGAATAATAGGTTCCTGAGCATCTTCCTTGATAGCCAAGAATACCCATTCTTTTCCATTTCCAGATCCACTAGCTGAATCTTGTGTTGATTCATCATTAGAGTCATCAGTCACACCTTCCTCATCTGCATAGTATTATGAATTGTCTTTGTTTCTCCTGTACTTAATCTTGTTCTGATATTCATGATTAGGCCTAAAAGACCTTCTAGCTTTCTCCTCAAATCTTGAATTCCTCTCAGGACATCTAGATGCAAAATGACCTATCTTATTACATGCAAAACATTTAAAAGGTGATTTTCCTTCATACTTACTTCATGTCGGACCTTTAGACACTCTTCTAGCAAATAGGGCTTCAAGTTGCTCAAACTCTTCATATTCTCTCTTTATATCCTCTAGTTCCTTTGCATATAGAGCTTTCCAATCACTCTTGCCGGTTGATGATGTAGATGCATGAAAAGAAGATTATGTCTTTGCAGCTCCAAGAGGACCAAATTCTTCAAGCTCCAAAGTAGATAACTTTCCAACCAATGTGTCCCTATTAACAAAAGTGTTAGACATTGTTCTCAGCTCATTAATTGTAGTAGCCTTCATCTTGTAAACTAGTGGCAAAGCTCTCAATACTTTAGAAACAATCTCATCTTCGCTCAGAGATCCACCACAAAACTAAATTCCCATAACAATTTTATTAACTCTTTCCATAAAAGTAGTAATCCTTTCATCTTCCTCCATTTTTTAGGTTCTCATATATCACCCAGTAACCATCAAGTTTAGGAATTTTAATAGTAGGTCTACCTTCATTCAGAGTCTCTAACTTATCCCATATAGATTTTGCAGATGTTTTGTCACTTAATCCCATTACTTGGTGATCTAAAGGGGTTCTGAAAAGGGCTTCTCTAGCTCTACAATCATTCTCAATGTTCTTATCCATGTTTTCCGGAGGAGGATTACCAAATGCTGGATCATAAGGAGTATAGATTTTATTAGTAATCTCCCAAATCTCCTTGCTAAGACATCTCATATGAGTTTCCATCTCAAGCTTCCATACTCTGTAATTTGTTCCTTCAAGCCTAGGACTATCGTTTTGGTAAGAAATTGAAGTTGAATGATTATTCGCCATAAGATCTTCCTCAAGTGGTTAAGCTTCTGTAAAGAGGACCTGGCTCTGATACCAATTGTTAGGATAACTAGTGGACAACTAAGAGGGGGGGGGGGAAGGTGAATTAGTTGTCAAGACATTATGAAACTTTAAGCACTTAAAACCTTTTACTGGAACACATAAACCAAATACTAGGATAGAAGATGAAGAGGGGAAAAACCAGCAGGGCAGAATTAGATGGTTAGTATTCAAATAAAGCATTCAAACACATAAAACACATAAAAACATAAAATGATGATTTATAGCTTGCTAATATCTTGCCTTCTCCTTCATATTGAGCTATTGGTGAAGCCAAGGATGTGCCCCTCCTTAGCTTGTTTGGATTAGCTCCTTGATTATGATGTGGAATTCTCTCCAAGTGCTCAACAAGATAGATTGGATTTGATGGAATTTTTGGATGGATTTTGGATGGATTTGAATTGAAAGATTGAAGGAAGAAGAGAGAGGAGAAAAGATTAGCATGAGGATGCTATGAGAAGAAGTGGATCCTTTGTGAGGGAATGATCATCCAACTTATAGATTGGAAGAGGTCAATGAAGGGCCAAGATTGATTTCCTTATGGAGGGTTGAGATTGATTTGAGATAGAAGGCATGGATCAAGGGTTTCTTGGGAAAATAAACATGAATATAAAATTCCTTGGGGAAAGGGGGGAGAAATTTGAATTTCAAAATGAGGAATTAAAAATTCCAAAATAAGGATAATTGAGGGATTCAAAGAAATTTGAATTTATTTGAGAGACTCAATGTTGATGTGACATGAGTGGGAATTAAAAATTGGAGAATAATGATAAGAATGATTACGAGAGATTCTAGAAGGATTAATTAGGTTGAGTGGGATTAGGAAAAAGTGATTTGTAGGAATCACATGAATAGGTTAATTAATTAAAATTAATTAACTGAGTGGGTTTAGAGGAAATAATTATTGGAGGGGACTTTAGAAGAATAAGGGAATAATTAATTTATTTGATAAATTAATTATTGGACAATAGTGATAGAATTAAGTAAATTAGATTTAATTAACACTGCAAAAAATAAGGATAACACAATTAAGTTAATTAATTATGTTGACAAACTTAAATTAATTAAATATTAATTTTAGGTGTCTACATTTTGCCCCTCTTTGATAGAGTGTCATGAAATGATGTTATATCAAAGAAGAATAAAACATAATGGAAGAAAATGATAAGGACTAGTAGCATGATGCCCCAGTCATGAGATGAGAAAGAATGATGAGGAGGAAGGATGATGAGGAAGTAGTTGTATGCCCCTCGAGAGGACATGCGGGTTAAAAGAACACGAGTGTTCTCTCGAAATGGAGTAGAAGAATAGGTTAAGAGAGGAGGAGGATGAAGATGGATGGATAAATTGGAGTCTCTGAATGTAATGAGATGGATGAATGAAATGAAATGAGTGGATAGGATTTCTTGTTGAGCAGATAATGGAGAGAAAACCTAGATTTGATATTGCCATGGATAGTCTACACCACTGATTATAAGAACCAGGATGACATGAAGATCTGAGGCATGGATTGACGCTCAGTCAAATAGGAATGCCTTGCACACAATCATGCAAGTGTTGATAAACACTAATGCAGGGTTGTCGGTTCCTACAAGGAAGACCTTCAAACACACCATGCCATAAAAATTATGTCCCATTATACACTAGCCAAGACATACCAAGATATAGGATGATCAAGGAAGTCCTAAACAAGTATAGTCGTGGGACACAAGATGAAAACAAACCAAAAAGATAAAGCATGCAAACAACATGCACATGACCAACTGACATCTCTTGCCAAGAGTAGGAAATGGGTTTGGATAAACTATTGGACTAGGGAAGGAGGCATCTCGATGGGAAGGGTGTGGATAGATTGATGGATGACAAAAGACAAGCTGGATGTGCAAGTTCTACAGATGAGAGGATTGTCACTTGGATTTTATTAGCAAAGTATGGATGGGTGCTTGTATTAAGCACAAATCAGCGTGAGCTCAGGTAGATGGGAAAAGCTCAATTTGATGGATTGGATAGGATTGGAAGAAAGATAAATGATTAGCTAGGATGAAAAAGGGGAATAGATGAGTGAGTAGGATCGGATTGAGGATGGGATTAATGATTGAGTTGGAAGAGATGGAGAATATGATTGGATGAGATAGGATTGGATTAGAAATTGGATAGGATGGGGTGGATTGGTGAATAGGATTTGATTGAATGGAACCAATGACAAGGGAGAACCAAGGATTGGTAAAAGGATGGATGGATGAATGGACGAAGATATTGTTTGGATAGATGGATCAAGTGGATGGATATGGATAGAAAATGGAGGAATAAAGGATGGAGGGTAGGATGATGGAGACACAAGGACTATGTTGCAAAGGAGTGCAATGCCCCATTGTAGAGGTAGTGGAATAAAGGATGTAAGGATGGTGGATAAAGATGGATGAGATGGGAGGATAATGTGTAATGGATATGGATGGTAGAGGATTAAGGCATGTGTTTTCCAAAACATGCATGCATATACATTATTTTGCCTCTAACATGGAGGATTGTGTTTGGATAGGATAAGGGATATGAGATGGAGGATATGGATAGAATAATCAAGATCAAAGATAGGAAAGTAGAATGGACTTAGATAGGATGCAGATGGAAGATAAGGAATGTGGATGGTAGGATTGCATGGATGAAGCTTGCCCCCAAGTGTAGAGTGCAAGAGGGTGAGGGGATTACACATGACGCTTGTTTGCCAATTTTTCATCATGGTATCTACCCAAGGTGCCACAAGACGTGATTTTCACCATTGGATGAAATGATTTTTCTTTACTTTTTACTTTTTCTTTTACTTTTTTTGGATTGATAAATATGAGGATGAGTGGATATGGAAGATAGTGGATGCATGAAGGAGGAAGGAAGGACTCAAGCATCTAGATCCATGTATAGTATCCCTTAGTGCTTCTTTGAATTGAAGGTATACTCATAGATGTTGGTAACCATAATTGGGGAGATGAAATGGATAGGGGATGGAAAATAAGGATTTGCAAAGGACTGGACTAACAAAATGAGATTGTGAAAAATGGATGGTGGATAATGGATGGCATTTTGAAAAATTTGTGGAAGATCAACATTGGCACACACCTTGAAGGATGGTGGAGTAGTGGAGGAGAAGATTTTGAATCAGATGGAGGGTAAAGTGTGGATTTTGGGACATGAAGACCCAAAATAGAAGAAGGGGATGATGGAGTTGGGATGGTGGATTTTGGGACATAAGGACCCAAAATAGATTTTGAAGATGGAGGAGTGTTAGATGGAGGATTGGAGGACTTATGAATGGATGGAGCTTTTGGATTAGCAATTTTGGATGCTAATTTTGATTTTACTTTGAGATGCATTGCTTCTTTGAGTATTTTGGGGATCCACATAGTTTTTTATTTTTTATTTTGGGGCCTTTGTGGTCTTTTTTATTTTTATTTCTTTCGGATCATATTTTTCTTTTGAGCATGTCATTTTGAGGGGACATGTTGATCCTTTGATTTTTGTGAATTTTGAGATTTATGCTTTTTAGATTAGGCATCCAAATTGCTTCCAATAACAATGGGATGGGTGAATGAGGATGAATGATGTAAGGATTTTATGGATGGTGGGATGATGGAAGGAGAGTGTTGGGAGGCATTTAGTGATGTGTGCCTTTGTTGATCTTTCTTAGGGATTATTTGAGGTGATAGGGTAGCGAATGGAGGGATTTAATGACCCAAAATGGATGGAAGGAATGGAGGATTTAGCTTTGGAGTATAGGGTCCCAAAATGGATGTGGATGACGGGGGATAATAGGAGTTTGATTTGTATGAAGGAATTTTGGATTTAAGAGGAATATAGGATGTACCAACATATTGAACATTAGCTTGAAGACACCTATTATTTTGGAAACAAGGTGCAAGTCTATTTTGAGGGGGATGGGATGTGGAAGGAGGATTAGGATTTTTAGATGTATTGGGATCATGACATGGAGATGAAGGGATACTTTGATCTTGACTAGGGAGGGTATCATGAGATGGAGTGGGAGGGGTGATTGGATCATGAGATGGAAGATGATCATGAGATGGAGAGAGAGGGTTGGATAGATGAATCATATGATCATGAGAGGAAGTGGAGGGAATGATATAATTAGATGGAGTGGAGGGAGATGCACCATGATATGGAGAGGATCCTATGCTGGCATGCTTTGGAACAAACTTTTGGCATGTTTGGAGTTGTGGGGATTGTGTGATGGAGGAGGATATGAAAGCTTTGATGTGAGAAGATGGGGAAATGGGGGTATCATGAAGTGAGGTGGACTGGGATTTGTTTTGAGGTGGAGGTGATTGGGGTGGATGGAGGACTTGAGGAGACTTGGCCACTTTGCTTCAAGGTGAGTATTTTGTCTCCTTTGCTAGCATGTCTTGGATAAGATTATGGATGATGGACTTGGAGGATGTGGATAATATAGATTTTGGAGGTTTAGGATTAAATTGAGGATTGGGATTGGATGGAGGATTAGGATTGGATTGAGGATTAGGATAATGGATTGGGGAATTAGGATTAATTATTTGAGGACTATGTAGTAAAGGATTTGGATGGGGAGTAGAGGTAATGAATGAATTGTAGAAGGATGGGGATTAGGATGTCGATGGGGGAGGAGATGAAGATATACATATTGTATTAGAGGAGTATGTGGGTGAGGGATAATATGGAGATATGGATGGAGAATAAGATGGATTTCCCTTGTCGAAGGCAGAGGAAGGATAAGAGATATGGTATAGACTGAGATTAGGTGTAAAGTGTTGAGATGGGATGGATGAAGGTATGATAGGCGAGCGGGAGATTATGGGATTGACTTGGTAGGAAATTTCATAAGCTTCCATGAGAATCTTCTCATACCAAGCTTTGAAATTCTGGTTAGTCATGTTGAGAGTGAAGGATTGGATTGGAATTGGATGAATATGTTTTGGAGGAGAAATATTATGAAGATGATGTTAAATGAAGATGAGGATTAAGACTTGGCTTGGAATGATGATGGATTATATTTGATTATATTTGGATTGGATTTGATATGATTGGATTTGTTCTTGGATTAGGACTTGATTTGATTGAATTATTCCTTTGACTAGGACTTGATTAGATTGGATGGGTCCTTCGATTAGGACTTGATTTGATTGAATTAGTCCTTGGATTAGGACCTAGATTGGATTGGATTGGTCCTTGGATTAGGACTTGATTGGATAAGATTGGATTAGATTTGATCGAGGACAGGATTGATTCGGATTAGGATGAGACCTTAGCCTTTAGATTGGGACTTAGATGGGAATTGATGATGGATTGGATAACTGGATTAGAAAGATGGATGGATTTGATTGATTGGAATTTTGGAGATTTGATTGGATTAGAGGAAGAATGAATATTAGTTGAGGAAGGATGACTATTTGAATGGATGAAAGTGGATTGGGAATTTGAGAATTATTTGGATAGATAGAAATGGATTAAAGATTTGATGATGACAAAATGGAGTTTTGGAAAGAAGGAGGATTGATTGGTTGGAGAAATGACTGACTTGGCAAGAGATATCAAGAAATGAATGCACGTTGGCCACTGACGCACATAGAGAATCCAAACACAATGTGCTACCCTAGAAAGTTGGATGAGGAGGAAAACCTTTGCTTGCTAACTCAGGTACACACCCAATAGCTTATCAGAATACGACTATTGGGTCTCATGCAATTGATTCCCAACGCTGTATTAGCCGACTCCAAATGCTAATGGGGGCACGATATGACAAGTCTCTTGGGGGAGTTACTATCTCCCTTGCACAAAGATTATCCACCTTTCAGAGGTGAACCAGGTGGCTTCTATTCCTAGGGTTTTTAGTATGGATTTCCATTCAAAGACTACTCCTTGTAGTCATGCAAGCGCGATTGAGGCCTATAGCCCTAGAAAAAGTACTAAGAAAGATGTAGTCACACAAGCGTGATTGAGACCTCAAGGGGCCCTACAAAGTGCTCAATATGAGAGTGAACTCTCAAATAGCTCCGTCCTCTGAAACTTTCATCTCAAGATGCCTATTTATTATAATGAGTCGGAATGCCCAGGTCCGCCTATACTCACTTGGGTCGTTCCCCTCTCACCAATGCCTAAGAAAATCAAGAGAGCGGGCCCGCTAAGGGTAAAAACGTGCAAGCAAACAAGAAAATGTTCGAGGGTCGAGATTTATGATTATTTATGTAGACAAGAGCATACTCTCCTACCTCTACACTTTCCTCAAATAGAAAAAGAAAGAGTTCTTTTACCCCTAATTAAATCTAGGTGCCTAATAAAATTATTAAAAGGACACAATGTTTGCTTGTATCTCCTTAGGCAACCTACAAGAATGATGGATTAGTAGTATTTGTGATAATCAATCTTGGGCATTCGAAAAAAAGAAGCTGCAAACACAAGATGATTAGCCCAAAAAAGATTGCAAAATCAGTTTTCTTATGATTTTCTAAGTAATTTCAAAAATAAGTTTTATAAAAATTGATTTTATATGATAAAATTATGAAAAATCTAAAGTCCAAAAATAAGGGTTGACTTTGCACATGATAAAATGTTTTTGGAAAAAATATATGAACAATATAAAGACAACCCATTTTAGATCTCTAAATCCCCTTTCCAATGCATTTTGAATTTTTAAAATTTGACACCCGAGCAAAAAGTTATGGTTGTTTTACTAAAACTATTTTTTACCTAAACACATGCACTGATGTGTAGACGCAGGCGCCGATTCAGTGCGCTCGCACTGAAGCGCGTGCATAGGCACTGATTAAATTTTTTTAATGATTTCTTTTACTCAGTGCATGTGTTTTGGTGCGAACATAGGCATTGTTTTGCCTGCACACACACTATTTGACAGTTTTAATGAAAAATTGGATTTTTACCAAACGCACATGCCGATTTGCAGTCGACGCACTGATTTGTGAGCGGATGCATTGATTGACCAAAAAAATGCATAAAAGGCACCAAAAAATTCAAATTTTGAATCGCCCATGCTGTTTGAACTGCAAACGCGCTGAACTAGTGAGGCAAACACGCTAAAGTGGAAACGGATGCGCTGAAATGATAATCTGTGATCTAAAATCACAAAAAACTCATAAAAATGTTAAATTAAGAGATGTGGGTCCCATCAGGCATGCCAGAATGAAGAGGGGAAAAACCAGCAAGGCAAGATCAGATTGTTAGTATTCAAATAAAGCATTCAAACACATAAAACACATAAAACATAAAATGATGATTTATAGCTTGCTAATATCTTGCCTTCTCCTTCGGATTGAGCTATTGGTGAAGCCAAGGATGCACCCCTCCTTAGCTTGTTTGGATTAGCTTCTTGATTGTGATGTGGAATTCTCTCCAAGTGCTCAACAAGATACATTGGATTTGATAGGATTATTGGATGGATTTTGGATGGAATTGAATTGAAAGATTGAAGGAAGAAGAGAGAGGAGAAAAGAGCAGCATGAGGATGCTATGAGAAGAAGTGGATCCTTTGTGAGGGAATGATCATCCAACTTATAGATTGGAAGAGGCCAATGAAGGGCCAAGATTGATTTCCTTATGGAGGGTTGAGATTGATTTGAGATAGAAGGCATGGATCAAGGGTGCCTTGGGAAAATAAATAGGAATATAAAATTCCTTGGGGAAAGGGGGGAGAAATTTGAATTTCAAAATGAGGAATTGAAAATTTCAAAATAAGGATGCATTGAGGGATTCAAAGAAAATTTCAATTTCTTTGAGAGACTCAATGTTTTTGATAAGGGTAAATGGGTTTTACAAGGACCCGAAACCTAAAGTTTTACAACAGCCGACCAAAAGCCTATCCGACAAGAAATAGCAGCAAAACAGGGGATCAACCCCGAATAGAAACAAAGACAAAAAAACACAGACATACAAGCTAAAGTAAAAAATCTCTTAGTTGAGTGAGAGCACCAGATCCTTGTTCTTTTGGGTGGAAATCCTATTGATTTCTTCAAGTTCCTCCATGATGAATCTGGAGGTACCCTTGTTGTTGCTTCTACTCCTAGTTCTTGAACTAGGTCCAGTGGTTTTGTTGTCTCCAACAACCACATTATCTCCTCCAAGATCTTTCACCGGGTCACTATGGAAGGATATGTAACCAACAACCATCTCGTTAATCTTTTCATGCCCCTCAATGTTGTTGTTCATGGCTTCTTTACTAATGTCGACAAGATTCTTGAGATTTTTCTTAATCTCAGCCATGGATTGTTCTACCTTATCAATCCTCTATTCATGGTTACATTTCATGACCTCAACATTCTAAGAGTTTTTGAGTCATGATCATGAGTTTTTCCGACTTGCTGGGTTCAGGGGAAGCAGTGAAAATGTCAATTATTTCCTTAACCCCCATCTTGAGGGTGTCGATTTCACGCTCAATCCATTCCCAGCAACGCTTCTGGCTTCTGGTGGCTTCCATGACAAGATTCATTAGACTACCATCTTTCCCCAGATTATCTTTCTAGACATTAATAAGGATGTCTAGTTTAATCCCTTGGTCTGTAATCTTTGAGCTGTGATCCTTCACCAATAAATTTTTCTTTTTGGTGGGGTTCGGCCTTGGAGATCAGCTTGTTGTTAGTTTTGTATTTACTAGCTGCCCATCTGGGGGGGTTCTTGCTGCCGAGCATCTTAGGAGTGACCATCTTTTCCTTTTCATCTTCAGGTTCATATTCAGGGTCATTAACAGGAACCCCACTATCATCCAGGTCCATCTCTGAGTTAGAGACGTCTTGGACCTCCGTCTGCAAACCAATCTCAGTAAGCGGGGGCACAATTTCAAGGGATTTGGTGCATTCCATGATGAGGATGATAAGTCCCTCATGAAGAACAAGGTTGCTAGGGTTTTCTAGGTGCTTTTCAAGGCTATTCTCAAGGGAGGAGGCAAGATAGTAGGGAACATAGATAATTTTACCATGGCAGAAATGATTTGAAATAGTGAAATGGTTGAAGAAGAGGCTAGCATACCTGCCATCAAGGGTTGTATATCTCATTATAAATTCAGCCATAACTGCCCATGGGGCCATGAGGTCTTTTCTATTGTAGAAGTCATCAGCCATCTTGGTGACTCTGGAGCACTCCTTATCTTTGTCAAAGAAGCTCGACAAGTCCTCCTCCCCTATTTTTCTGTCTCTGTAAAACCTTCTTCCAGTCGTAGCTAGACCAGTGACCATCGCCACTAGAGTTTCACTAATCTGATAATCGACACCATAAGCCCCGAGACTCCCTTTTTTCCATCCGTTAACAAAGGCCTCCATAATCAAAGGAGAGGGGCCATGAAGCCTGTCCAGGTAGGGAATGAGACCACCATCGACGACTTCCTGCCAGCCATCTTTATCTTTTTCCACTTCTCACAAGTAGAGGGATCTTGTCTGTTCTTATCCCCTCCCATTATGCTCCTGGATGCTAGATAATACGAGGTCACTATCGCCAACTAGTCACAAAAAATGAGCCACACCCAAAGGATATCAAAACAGTAGCAGAAAAGCCACACAATGGGATGGGAAAACCAGTCGCCAAGGAGGTTTCTAGAATTTTGATTAGGGAAAACCAGAAAGAGTCATTTCCCTATCAACTTAGTCATGTCATGATGAGGGATCATTGATTAACACAGTAATCATTACGTGCTAGATCACACAAATTTTCAGGGAAAGCATCCCTGCTACTCCACTAGTTGGTTGCCACGTATCCCACCGCTAGATTGGCTAGTAGATCCACCGCCTTATTGCCTTCCCGGTATATGTGCAAGATTTTGAAATATGTCAGATCATTAATTATATTTTGACAATCCTTGATCAGGATGCAATCCTCTAGCTAGTATCTGTGCGACCACTCAAGCAGTTGACAGTGTTTAGCAAGTCAGAGTCCAGCCACACTTTAGTAAACCCCTCTCTTTTAGCCATGTGTAGCTCGATGTGGGCAGCACTGGCTTCCACGTAATGGTTAGTCTGGGTGCCCAATGGGAGCGCCACCGCAGAAACCAGTAGACCAAAGTGATTCTTAGCCACTCCCCCACACTTGGTCGGCCCAGGATTTCCTTTAGCCGCCTTGTCCACATTGATTTTGATCCAACCGAAAGGGGGAGGATGCCAAACAACATTTTGTTTGCACTGCTTTATTTTGTGGATAGGGTTGACAATGTTCCAATCAATTTGCCTCCAATTGATAGTATCCCAATCCTCCTGGAGGGTAGGAATGGGGGAGTCATTCTTTCTGCTGGGGCATGCGTGGAGAAAGTTCTCTTTGATAGCATTGTGTATTCTAACAGCCACAACAAAAGGAGGAGAATCTAACAGCCACAAGAAAAGGAGGAGAATCTAATTCCCTGAAGACTCTATTATTTCTTTCTTTCCAGATGCCCCAAGAAATATGAGGAAGAGAAAGATTCCAAAGAACACCTAAGGCCTGATTATCAGAAGGGAATTTCCATTCAAACCACATTCGCTAAGTAGAAGCAGGGAAGACCCAGGCAACGTTCCAAATGTTAAGGAAGTGGTTCTAGATATCTTTGGTATAGGCGCAATGCAATAGAAGATGGCCAACATTTTCCTCCATCTCTTTATAGAGAAAACATCTGTTAGAGAGAGGAATACCTCTTCTGCAAAGATTATCGATGGTAGATATCTTGCCCTGCATAAACAACCAGAAGGAGATCTTAATTTTAGGAATTAGGAGATTGTTCCAAATACCCGCCCAATAGGGGGGGAGAAGGATCTAGAGATAAACTTATAGGCATCAATAACTTTGAACTTCCTAGAAGAGGAGGAGTTCCAAAATACTTCATCTTCCCCTTGAGAGTGGGGGATGTGGATGCAATTCAACCAAGGTTGCATAGGTCTTAGATCATTATCAACAGATGAGAGGCCCAACCATTCTCCATTTCTAATGTAATCAGCCACCCAGATGCAAATTTTTTTGAGGCATAATTCTTTGTAGGGGGGAGCCCAAAAAGAATCTGATAGAGGGCCCTCACCGGTCCACCAGTCATCCCAAAACCTGATTCTGGTACCATTTCCAAGCATCCATCTGCAACCATGCAAGATAACTTTGGAGGAGGCAAAGAAATTGCTCCAGAAATCAAAAACTGCATTGGGGAGCTCATAAGTTTCCAAAGTGTTTTGGATATCAGGGATGTGATACTTAAGATTGAATATATCAGTCCATTCATTAGTCTCCTTAAGACATCTCCATAGTTGCTTGGACATCAGGGCTTTATTAAAGTCTCTCAAATTTCGGATATCCAGGCCTCCCATGAGTTTGGGCAAGCAGACTTGATTCCAGGCCACAAGGTGTAATCTATTTTTGGATTCAGTTCCAGTCCATAATTTTTTTTTTGAATTCTTTCCAATTTATCCACAATTTTGGCTTGGATTTTGAAAAGACTCATAGCATAAATCGAAAGGCTCTGAAGAGAGGCTTTGAGCAGTTGGAGCTTGCCCGCTTGGCTTAGCAAGGTGCCTTTCCATCCAACCAGTTTGTTCTGGAATTTTTCAATAAGATTTGCCCAAAAGGAGTCAGGAGCTGGGCCCTCATAGAGGGGAAGGCCCAAATAGGAATCAGACAAAGTTCTAATTTTTCATCCAATAATCGAGGCAATTTTAGCTTTCCTATGCTCGAGGGTGTTTAAGAAGAAGATGGAGATTTTAGCCAGGCTAATTTTTTGCCCCGAACCATGTTCATAAATATTCAAAGTCATTTTTAAATTCTTGGCTTCTTTGATCGAACCTTCCCCCATCAAGAGAGTGTCGTCCATAAATTGTTGATGAGAGCAAGTGGGGGCCTGAGAGGAGGGCCAAAGTCCCATAATATTTCCCTTTCTGACTTCCCTCTGAATAATTCTGCTAAGAGCCTCGCTCATCAGAATGAAAAGGAAAGGGGATAGAGGATCCCCTTGATGAATGCCCCTAGACCCAAAGAAAAAACCGGAGGCAGATCCATTAATCAACATAGAGAATTTAGGGGTGGAAACACATTGCTCAATCATCTGGATTAAGTTATCTCTGAATCCAAAGGCCCTGAGGATTTTGAGAAGGAAGCACCAATTAACTCTATCAAAAGCTTTCAACAGGTCAAGTTTCAGGATAAAACCTAGTTTTTTGTTAATATAAAGGGAGTGGATGTTCTCATGAACCACAATACCAGAATCTAGGATCTGCCTCCTGGGCACAAACCCATTTTGATTCTTAGAGATTAAAGAGGGAATGAAAAGCTTAAGCCTGAGCAAAAGAATCTTGGTGAAAATCTTATAAATAGAATTGCAAAGGCTAATAGGTCTAAAATCCTGAAAAAGAGCAGGGAGCGGGATCCAAAAAATTCTTGAGCAGCAGCGACCACATCAGTGCAGATAAAATGCCAAAAGTTTTGAAAGAATAAAAGAGGGAAGCCATTAGGTCTGGGGACCTTGTTACCTTCAAAAGAGAAAACAACATTGTGAACTTCTTCAGGGGAGGGATTTTGGTAAGCTCCAAGTTCATGTCCCTAGAGATGGACAAAATTTCTTGCAAGATTTCAAACTGAGCTGAAGGATCTAGGGGATCATCCACAGAGAGGAGATTGGAGAAAAAATTGATGGCTTCCTAACAGATCTCATCATGCTTGTCAACCCATTTCTACCCAGTCTGAATTTTGCTTATTCTGTTGGTAGCCCTGTGTTTAAGAGTCGTCATATGAAAGAACTTAGTGTTTTTGTCACCACTTTTGAGCCATAAGGCTCTAGATCTCTGCTTCCAATATTCTTCTTCTTTGGAGATAATGTCGTGCAATTTGGTTAAAATATCAATTTCTTTATTCTAGACATCAATATCAAATCCGTAAGCTTGGATATGCTCTTGAACCTCCACAAGTGGGTAAGTGCACAAAGATAGTGGTCAAAAAGGGGGGTATAAGTGGACAGTTTTTTTCTGAAATCAGGTGAACCTGAACTTAGAGGCAAAATTTGAAAGTCATCCACTCAAGATATGAAGATAATCAAACAACAAATATTGTAGTACTCTAAATCTAGTTTCTAAACTACTAAACTTTTTCAAAATTGGATAAGATTAAGGGGGTCAAATCCTTCGCGCACAAAAAATTGACCCTATTTTTTTTTTTTTCTGAAAAACATAACATAGTGTCTGACGTGCGCATCAAAAAAGTCATAGTTAGATTTAGTATTTTGACAAATCCTTTGGCAGAAAGATAGTTAAGAGTGAGCACTAGAAGATTTGTATTTTTTTTTAATTTTTTGTTCAGTATTTTTTTTAATGATTTTCCAATCGAGCACATCCTGAAAATTCGGTACCTGTTCGTGCACGAAGCATAAGTTGCACTAAGCAAATCGAAAATATAATTTTATTTTTTTAAAATTGTAAAGAATCAAGTGCACTACAATAATATATAAAGTTTTTAAAATTTGGATACGTATATCAAAAGTTATTCAAAAAATGGTGCACCTATGTCTGTGAGAACTATGGAGACACTAGTAAAAGAAATTCAATAATAATATGTTATTGTTGTTCAAATTGAAAAAAACTTATATGGTTAGAGAGCTTAGAAGATGGGTGAAAATATGGTGGCAATTTTAGAAATACCCACTTTATGAAGTGTAAACTTAATGATGACAAAGTCGATAAACCAAGTTGATAAAATGAAACACGTCAAAAATGAGAGAAATGGAGGGAAATCAAACTTCCAATCCGTAGCTTTGTCATCCAGGCCTATTTCCAAGCCTAAAAAGTCAAAAGCGCGTACGGGGTACTTATGGTTTAAAAAGCGCGTATGGGGTATTTATAGTGTAAGAAGCGCGTATGCGCGTGTTTCCCATTAAACAGTGCGTACGCGCTATTGTATAATATTATATTCTATGTATAATATATGTATATTCATATAATATATGTGTATAATATGACATTGTATATATAATATGTTTATATACATATAATATATTAAACATATATAATATATATACACATGTAAGTGTATCGTCTCTCCCTCTCAAACGCATACAAGGTCTCTCTCTCTCTCTCTCTCTCTCTCTCTCTCTCCCTTCCTCCATACCCCATCCCTCTTTCTCTTCTTCTCTCCCTCTATACCCCACTGCAACTGTGTTTGCACTTCTATAGAAGTAAGTGAATTTATTTCTTATTTGCAACTTCCTCTTTGATTTTT